>NW_026652276.1:166445627-166495685 GCF_009828535.3 Hylobates moloch | reverse complement strand
GTCAGCAACATACCCCACCACTGTCTTCATCAAATATGCTTTGAGTATTAAGGAATTCCAGGATTAGTTACCGAATATCTTATCTATTTTTCCTCAAGAAAAGCTTTTTATCCTCCTATTTAAGTTTACAAAACCCTCTCCATACAGCCCTCCCAAACTCCACCAAGCACTTCCTGTGTCTCTCTCGCACTCTATTTTCCCCCATAGCACCATCACCATCTGGCATACTACAATTTATTTGTTTATTTAATTGTGGTTTATCTCTAGAAGTTTTCCACCTGCAAGTTAGTATTTATTTAGTGAAGTGTTCAGTATATTTCCCTTTCTCTGATTAAAATAAATACAAAGTAAGTACATGCTATGGCATTCAGTAACCTGTAGAAGATGGTCCTAACCAACATCTCTAACTTTCACTTGACCATTGGAGACAGAGTTTGAAGCCCAAAAATTCAAAATTAAAACCCCGACTCTTCCATCTTGTCATTGTGAACTTGGAGAAATGACTTGAACTTTTTGAATCTGTTTTTTTTCATACCTAAAATTAGTGATTAGGCTAGATTATCTGAATACTTATAATCTCTTAGATCAGAAACGGGTACATAGAAAGAAACCTAATCAATGTCCTCTATTATTACACTTCCCGTGGACATTTTCCCACCATCTGGAATTTGGTCATACTGATCCCTCCACCTGAAATCTCCCTCCACTCCACCCCATTTCAGCCTTTTGAAATCCTACTCTTCTTATGAGACTATCTTTGCCATTCTACCTCAAGAGTATTTTGTGTGTCTCTTAAGTCATTTAACATTAATTTTTCTCATTATAATTTCTACGGTTGTTTTAATTTCAGTACTACATTGGAAATTTCTCAAGTCAGAAACACTGTTCATCTTTAAAAAAGTGTCATATCAACTAACAAATTGTCTGGACAATGTAATTGACTTTAAAAGCAGGCAACAGTGGTGCTTATAAAAGTTTATATTGGATCAAACTTCCTAAATGCCTAAATAATGTGTTTACATGAGGAAAATAGTAAACTAAGTAATGAGAATGATCAGCTACATATGATGAGAGTTAAAGTAATATAGAAACAAAATTGGTAAGAGAAATCATTTTTTTAATTTTTGTTTTATTTTATTTTATTTTTTTGAGATGGAGTCTTACTCTCTTGCCCAGGGTGGAGTGCAGTGGTATGATCTTGGCTCACTGCAACCTCTGCCTCCTGGGTTCAAGCAATTTCGTGCCACCACACCTGGCTACTTTTTTTTTCTTTTTCTTTTTTTTTAAATTTTTTTTAGTAGAGAAGGGATTTCATCATTCTGGCCAGGCTGATCTCGAACTCTTGACCTCATGTGAGCCTCCTGCCTCAGCCTCTCAAAGTGCTGGGATTACAGGTGAGAGACACCACTCCCAGCCAGAGAAATCATTTTGATGTCATGAATTATAAGTAGTTGCTAAGATACTCAGAGCATCAGACACAGATCATCCTTTGACTTGCCATTCTCTTCATCTAGAAAAGGAATCTTAGGGCTGAGTGCAGTGGCTCACGCCTGTAATCCCAGCACTTTGGGAGGCCTAGGTGGGAGGATTACGTGAGATCAGGAGTTTGAGACCGGCCTGGCCAACAGGGTGAAACCCCGTCTCTACTAAAAAAGAAAAGAAAAAAAGAAAAACAAAATTAGCTGGCCGTGGTGGCACGGGTCTGTAATCCCAGCTACTCGGGAGGCTGAGGCAGCAGAATCACTTGAACCCGGAAGACGGAGGTTGCAGTGAGCAGAGATCGCGCCATTGCACTCCAGCCTGGGCAACAAGAGCGAAACTCCTTCCCCCGCCCAAGAAAAAAAAAAAAAAGAAAAGGAATCTTAGGTAGGTAGTTAACAGGAAACAAATGAGCTCCTGAAGATTGCCTCATGATTGTTTTAACAGATTAAAACAAATATCAAATGAACCAAGAGTGTGTAAAATGTACTTTCTTTAAAGAAACCATAATTTCAATGGTCGAAACAGTTACTATGCACTTTTTAAATTTATTTATATATTATTTATTTGTTTATTTTTATTTATTTATTTTTTGTAGAGACCGGGGTCTCAGTATGTTGCCTAGACTGGTCTCAAACTCCTGAATCTTTGGTCTCCCGTGATCCTCCTGTATCGGCCTCTCAAAGTCACTCTATGAATTTTAGAAGAGCAGACTTTGAAAGGTAACCTAGTTCACTTACACCAAATAAAAAAGCAGAAATAATGTGTTTCTTGCACAAATCACAAGATAAAATAAGACCAGAATCCTGATCTTTTTTGAGTTCAAGTTAGTATTAGCTTAATTCCAGTTTAACTGCCTTCAAGGTTTTATTTTTCTTTATATAGATTTTTAACAACATAATAAATCACAAAAATTGTCAAAACCTTGTTTTTCCTATTTTTGCATACCAAGGTAAAAATTTCATGGTTGTTACTCTTTTATAATTTAATTTATTTTTATTAACTAATTTCTATAAAACATTTGTGAAAAGACAGTGGGCTAATCAAAGTTCATTGCTGGTTGCACCTGTCATTTTTACTAAAGAATGCTTTCTACTCATACTACTTGTAAAATAACTTTTACTGGGGTAATATGTAAAGTATAAGTAAAAACTTAAAACATTTGTACACAGCTAAACAAATTTTAAAATTTATTTATTCAAAATTTTTGAATATTGCTGATAAACTATTTCTGCAAGTATACATGAGAAATTGCTTAACATGGTTCTTCTCTGGGAGGTAAATTTAGTGTCTAGGCATAGAAGACTACACATCCTTTTGTTAAAAAAAAATGTTCTCATCATTTTACTATTTAAAACCAAACAGGGCCAGGTGCGGTGGCTCACGCCTGTAATCCCAGCACTTTGAGAGGCCAAGGCAGGTGGATCACGAGGTCAGGAGATCGAGACCATCCTGGCTAACACAGTGAAACCCCCGTCTCTACTAAAAATACAAAAAAATTAGCTGGGCGTGGTGGTGGGCGCCTGTAGTCCCAGCTACTCGGGAGGCTGAGGCAGGAGAATGACGTGAACCCAGGAGGCAGAGCTTGTAGAGAGCCGAGATGGCGCCACTGCACTCCAACCTGGGTGACAGAGCAAGACCCCATCTCAAAAAAACAAATAAACAAACAAACAAAAAAACAGCAACAATAAAACCTTTTTCAGAATGCTGTGTGATCATGCAATTTCAACATTTTGCAATTCACTTCAGTTTAATCAATTTACTTAAGATATTAGAATATGAATTATTTAATAACAATAAAAAAGACTAACAAGTATTTTGTTTCTAATATGTCTCATAATACGATGGGAAAAGTTAAAGAACCAATATGGGCTTATAAATATTTATCCCTCTAAGCAGCTAGATGATTTCATGGGAAAGAAATTTCCAAGCCAAAATAATTATATTTTTATGACTTAGAACAAACACACATTAACAAAAAATTAGCCGGGGGTGGTGGCAGGCGCCTGTAGTCGCAGCTCCTCAGGAGGCTGAGGCAGGAGAAGGGAGTGAACCCGGGAGGCGGAGCTTGCAGTGAGCCGAGATCGCGCCACTCACTCCAGCCTGGGCGACAGAGCGAGATTCCGTCTCAAAAAAAAAAAAAAAAGAACAAACACACAATAATTTATTTAACCAATTTATTTAATTAGGTGCTGAACCTATTTAATGTAGGCCACATTCACGTTGATTACTTTCACTAATTTATTTAAGGTATTTTTAACCAACCTTTTAAACTTAAGTAACAGAAAATTTTAAAAATGAATTAGTGCAGAAGACAGATATGGACATTTGTCTCGTCTCCCTGCTTATTTACAAGTAAACTTCAGAAGATGCTCTAACTACTTTGAGCCTGGAAAACCCTGGTATTTCAAATATTGAAAGTGAAGCTCTTAAACATTTTCTTTGTGAAAATAATTTATCATATATAGGCATACAAACACAATTAGAGACACAACATAGCTTAGCTGATTCACTACCTTCCCTGCCTTACTATACATTTTACAAATTAGAAAACCAAAACTAAGAAAAATTAAGTGACTTCTTCAGTGATGGCCTGTGGCAGAGCTGGAACTACAAGCCAGGAGTATTCATTAAGTGGTTCATTGTTCTTTTCATTCTAATGTATTCATTGAGGATGAGTGGAGCGTGGTAAGAAACTAGGAACAAACAAAAACTCCTGCTTCCTAAACAGGGAATGGTCATGGGTGTCTTGGGTCAGCTACTCTGAAATATTAAGTTAATGCCTCCACTCTTCATTGGCATTTGACTCTGTGAGGCAGGAGGTTATCTCTGGAAAGAAAGAGAAATATCCAACTGCTACAGAAGGTTTCTTACATTCATGTTTGATTTTTCTTGTATTCTTTTGACCACCATTAACAAGATTTTAGTTATAGTTAAAGGGAAAGTTTTATTGCACGTAAACATTTTTCACATCGGACACTTTTCCTGGCTTTCCAGAGCAACAGCTAGATAAATAGTGCTTTCCAGAAAATGGAGAAACTAATACTAAATGAATCCACTGCCTACATCCGGGAAGGTTCAGGAGCCAGGAATTCAAAATCCTTGGTGTCAAGTGTCACCCAAAACTTGGGATTGGGGAGTGGAGAAAGGCTTTCGGTGAAGAACTTTAAGATTCCTGCTTCTGTCTTCTCTTATATCATCTTTAGATGAACCACTCTACAAAACATCCCCCCTGGAAAAATAAAAAAATACAAACTCCGCTGCTGTTGAGGATGCAGATGATTATTTAATAACAGAAAATGTCCTTGCAACTTATAAACGATATTCACACCCTGTTGCCCCCTCCTCGCCCAAAACGTATAAACCCATATTAGGCCTGGAACAAGCCAGATGGACACAAATGAGCAGAGCACTGGTGGGTATTTCTGGGATTAGGGTTGAGCTTCATTTTCTTTTGAGCCTTTTCTTAAGCGTCCACATTCCCCACATGCATTTATTACGTTGGTGCAAAACTAATTGCACCAACCTATATATGTAATTAGAGAAAAGTAATTACTTTTGCACCAACATATGTATGTAAATGGGGAAAAGCTATATCTAGCATATTTTTTAAACTCTTTGAGAGGTGAAGGGTAGTTATTTCCTGCTGGGTAGTGTACTCCTTTTCCTTGCTTCACAAACAAAACCCGGATGTGACTTGGAAACGGAAAAAAAAGGGGGGGGGGGGGGGGCGCGGAGAACAAAAAGTAAAACTTCTGCAGTTCCCAGCCCTGCAGCCCCAGCCCAGCCGTCCCCCGCGGGCGTGGCAGGTCCTGAGTCAGGGCCTGTCCGGGGCCAGCATCCCTGCTGGGCGACTGAGCAGCGGGAAGCTGCTTGGACCCAGTCTCAAACGTAACTGTAACCTTGCACCCGGGCAGGCCTCCTGGGTTGCGGGGACTTGAGAAAAGGCAGAGTTCTCAGGTCCTAGGAAGCTGGGGCGCGCTGGCGTGACAAGCGTCCCGGAAGAAGCCAAGCCCTCGGGGAGCTGGGGACCGCAGCAGGGCTGCAGTCACATCCTGTGCGGGTGGGCGGCGGGCCAGGCCCCGCAGTTGTTTCGGGACGCGCCGAGCTTCGCCGCTGTTGCAGCGGCTCTGCTGCCCGAGCTAGCCCGAGCCCAGTTCTGGGGCGAAAATGCCTGCCCTTCACATCGAAGATTTGCCAGAGAAGGAAAAACTGAAAATGGAAGTTGAGCAGCTTCGCAAAGAAGTGAAGTTGCAGAGACAACAAGTAAGTTGGCTGTTCCGGAATATTTCCTTCTCTGAAATGAAGCAGAGTCCGGTTTTTCCTGCTTAGTAACAGTAAAGCAAATAGTTTAGCTTATTTTTTCCCCTTCTTTGTAGCTTCTCTTCTCACCACCCTTTGGCAGTGCCTGGGGACTGCCAGCTGATATGGGGAAATCCTAGGAGGTAGAGGAGGGAGCAAGGATCTGATAAGGAATTTAAGGCCAAATGTCCTAACTTTTAAGATGCCTGGGAAGGGGAAAACAGACAAGAACTCTTGCTTTCCATTAGACAGCTGTTTCTCAAAACTCACTTTTAGGAAAAAAGCGGATAGCTACTTGATTCTTTGATCTTTTACACTTCTAAAAAGGATGATATTTGAGAGAAATTTTCTAAAACCGTATTTTAAAGTCTTACAAGTACATTATTTAATTTTGAATTTTACCAGTGGCCTTCAGTGATATGCAAAGAACAGTCCACCGAAACTTGGGAGCAAAATATTAGAATATCTATCTTTATTTATTTGTAAATCTCATCCCTTTATAATTTTCACTTTGTTTTATAAGTATGCAATTAATACAATAGTATCTGTACTTATTTATAAATAATTATACATACACTATGGTGCATATGAAAATTTTTTTTGGTGATCACAATTTAAAACTTTTAGAGACTATTGATAGAGATTACCATTTCAGTGAGAACATATGACCCAGTATTCAATATTCTCCACTGAAACGTCTTGGGAGTTTTATGAGTTTTACTTCAATTTCTTACTGGTCATCAGGACCTTCCTTTAGACACTAATCCCTCTTCCTGTTTTAACTCAATCAGGCATCCTGTAGACTAGGAAAGGTCTTTGAATAGATATTGTTTAAAGATAATTAACCTTTCCTCTTCAGCAAGAAAATTTTGAGCTGATCTTATTTATTATGGTTTAGCACTAGAAAAAAAATTAAGAAAAACAATGGAAATGAAGCGTTATAATATGCTCACTTGCCTTCTCGTTCTAGTTATAATAAATCTGTTAAGGGCAAGAGTCTTCACTCTTGAGTGATGATTAGAAGACGCAGGCATTTTTGTGTTTTACTTTTTACATATTTCTTTTCTCAAATTTAACCTTTCACATCCAAATCCCTGCTCTTCCTAGCTTTTATAATGAAATGTCCCTTCTATCATGTTAAGGGTTTGTAGCTTTAAAAATACCAATGTGTTCAAAGGGGAAAAAAAGGAAGTTACACTACCCAATCAATAAGCATGCTTCTTGAAACCTTAAGGGACCCATTTTACGGATTGTCGAAGTTCCCAGTACAGCAAGTGCTGGCCACTTACATATGTTCACACAATAAACCTTAGGAGTTACATATTAAACAGAGTTTCATAAGCTGAAGTACGGCATTGTCTACGCAAGGTTCTAATATCTTAATATTTGGTGTCACTGTGCAGAACTTAGGAAAAAAGACAAGTGTCTTCTACTTATTCAGAGTTTTAAGTTAGCTATTGGACAGGGATGTGGATGCAACTGACCATGTAAAAATTGACTGTATCATTCATTAGCAGTTTCTCCCTGCTAGCCAGCCTGACACTTTAGGACACGGCCTGTGGCATCAACTTCCCACCTCCAGAAACCTCAAGTGTATGCCAGAGGGAGAAAAAACTTTGGGTATATGTATCCTCAGGAAATACAGAAAGAGCCATCTAAATCTCAACAATAATATTAAGACATTTGATTATACACTTGGAATTATACATTATTATTGCTAGGCAAGCATTGGAATGCTTAGAGATCATTCATCTCCCTCACTTTAAGGATTAAAAAAAACTTGAGTCCCACAAAGGCTAACTAGCTCCACATTTAAGACCACAGTGATAGGGCAGGTACTAAAAACATTCTTCTCCTCATGCCCAGTCCATTATTCAGTCAATAAATAGTTAACATCTGGGCTACGTGTTCACTCCTTAACTTAGGCCCAGACAAAACTTGCAAGTTGCATTCTGGCTGTAGTTAAATGTTTATCAAACATATCCTCTTGATTACGGAAGGAAATGTATCAGAGGAGTAATTACTCACATTTGGAGGTTACAGACCTCTTCTGAAACCTAATGAAAAAAACCTTGTAAGAAAAGATTCAATGTAGGGAGCATGAATCTTGTCGAGAAATTAACCTGGGACCATAGACCCTAAGTTATGGACACGTGCATTATCAACTCTAAAAATTCACTTAAAATGCATGCACTCTGAATGTCAGCAAACGAGAGCAAATGTTACCTGAAAGAATTGTACTTGAAAGATTTTATTTTGTCAGATTTTAAGTCACAGAACTACATCACCTAGTTTTCAATTTGAGGTCAGAGGCTTCCACACTGATTTGCAAAGGATAATCATTTGGGGTGTGGAAGTAAAATATTAACATTACTATTTCTGTTTAGTTTTAAACCTCACCCATTTATAATTTCCAGTTTATGTTTTATAATTTTGCATGATGTATTAACAAAGCAGTGTCTGTACTTATTTGTAGTTAAAAATTATATTCATTTTGGGATACATATGCAAACATGTTTTAGTAGTAACCATTAAAACAGTTTGAGGTTACTAATTTAGATTACTAATTCATTGGGAACATTTGCCCAGTTTTCAGAGGTCTCCATTTAAATTTGCTGGTGTGGCCCGGCGCAGTGGCCCACGCCTGTAATCCCAGCACTTTGGAAGGCCAAGGTGGGCGGATCACAAGGTCAGGAGATCAAGACCATGCTGGCTAACATGGTGAAACCCCGTCTCTACTAAAAATACAAAAAATTAGCCAGGTGTGGTGAAGGGCGCCTGCAGTCCCAGCTACTGGGGAGGCTGAGGCAGGAGAATGGCTAGAATCCGGGAGGCGGAGCTTGCAGTGAGCCGAGATCCCGCCGCTGCACTCCGGCCTGGGCAACAGAGCCAGACTCCGTCTCAAAAATAAATAATTAAATTAAATCAAATTAAATTTTCTGGTACTTCTGTAATTTTTACCTTAAATTTCTTACTAGCAATACAGGCCTTCATTAAAACCCCAATTTCTTTTCTTTTTATTCTTTTTTTAACTCATTCTTGCAACCTGTCTTTTAAGGATAGATAGACTTTTTGAAGAAACTATTCTTTTAAGAATAGACTTTCTGAAGACACTATTCAATTTTTTTCTCCATCACAGAAAAAAATTTATTCTCAGATAAGCCTAATAAGTCTCAGAAAAGTCTTTTATTATGATCATTGCCCTCATACAGCAGGAAGAAATTCTGAGGAGCAACACAGAGTGAGATATTTGGACAACTCCAATCTTTCCAGAGTCAGGCTTTTTTCAAAGCTTCTATCATTTCGTGAAATTTCAGAACATGGCACACACCCATAAGTGAGAATCGTGGCATTACACACCCCAAAACATTTGGGGATTAGCTACTACTGCACCTGCTCATTAGCATGGAAAATTAAAATAAGATTATATTTTAGTTCCTAAAATATTGTAGACATGGCATAATTGTATTTTAGCAGAGGAAGGAAATGATATGAGACACAATGGAAAAAAAATTGCTGGAGATGATTTATTTAATGCAGTGACTTTCAAACATTTTTGAATTTGACCAACGACCAATAGTAAGAAATATATTTTACATAGGTTGTATCATAGGCATAGTAATAGAATAAAAATATTAGAGTGCAGCGCCCAGATTTTATATATGTATTATATATATAATACACACACACACACACACACACACATATATATGAATGTAAAAAAATGTTTAAAAACTTCTTGTATTCAATTACACTTATTTCATTAAGGCGTAGGGACAAAGTTTAAACAACTCTAACCTAATGTATTCTCTTTTTTTTCTGTACTTAAGGTGTCTAAATGTTCTGAAGAAATAAAGAACTATATTGAAGAACGTTCTGGAGAGGATCCTCTAGTAAAGGGAATTCCAGAAGACAAGAACCCCTTTAAAGAAAAAGGCAGCTGCGTTATTTCATAAATAACTTGGGAGAAACTGCATCCTAAGCGGAAGAACTAGTTTGTTTTAGTTTTCCCAGATAAAACCAACATGCTTTTTAAGGAAGGAAGAATGAAATTAAAAGGAGACTTTCTTAAGCACCATATAGATAGGGTTATGTATAAAAGCATATGTGCTACTCATCTTTGCTCACCATGCAGTCTTTTTTAAGAGGGCAGAGAGTATCAGATGTACAATTATGGAAATAAGAACATCACTTGAGCATGACACTTCTTTCAGTATATTGCTTGATGCTTCAAATAAAGTTTTGTCTTGGGAAGATGAGTGTTGGTGATTTAAGAAGACACTTTTCATGCATTAACTTCTATATTTCTCCCCATAATCTTTTGGGTGTGGAGTATGATTCGTTTTGGAATATGATTCAGAAGATTAGGTGGTTGGACAGATCACATCTCCAATCTCTGCATCAATGGTTTAGAGTGCTGAGTTCTGACCTCTGGAATGTGTTTGATCTAACTTTAACTATTAAGAAACTGAGCAGGTAGAATTCCTATAACACTGACAGAAGTCAGATGATCTGAGTCAGGAACAAGGCCAAGCCACATCTATGTTAGTACTTCCCTAGTTTGTCATCATTTAGATCTTCTTAGTAGTGCTCCTGTAGTAGTAGCCTTTAAGAAAATACTGAGTTGGGGTTCAGGAAGAGTGCCCTGCCTCTCCGCAGCGTAGTGGCCAGGCCAGCCCTGGCTTTGAGGGCCAGTACTTATGCCTGCACAGAGCTACATCTCCCATGTGCTCTCCAGGTCTTGGGCATGGCACTACTCCAGTTCTGTGGCACTGGTGCAGACACTTAGGCCTCTGCACTCATGCTTGCCAGCATTTTCCAGCAGGCCTGGGCCAAACATGCCTTTTTTTCTTCTCCTCCAAAGGAACCAGTGACTCTTTGCCGACTTTAAAGATTAGTTGGTCTTTTTCTTACTGATTTGTAGGAATTCTTCATATATTCTGGCCATTTATTCATGGTTGGTGATATGTGTTGCGAATGCCTTCTCCCAGTCTGTGGCTTACCTTTTCACAGTGACCTTCCCTTCAGTGGTTTTACCCTGCAGGGGCAACATGTCAGAGTATAACTCCTGCTCAAGTTCATAACAAAGGTAACTGAAGCCCAAACCTCACAAAAAGGGACCTTTCTTTCTCTCCTTGAGCATTCTCCTGCTTTCTCCTCCGTCTTTTGGGTCAAAATTGCTCCAAGTTTGAGCCAAAAGAAAAACATGGAAAACCCCTTGCTGGTTAGCTCTAGCTCAAATGGACTTAGTTATTAACTTGACCTGCAATTTTCAATGTGGCACCAGAAGCCAATGTTTCTCCTTGACTAGCTCTTTTCTCCCACTTAGACATGTAGGTATACATTACTATCAAGCCACAGAGGTGCCTGTAACCTGTAGCAACTTCCTAAAGTATATCAGCATCCTCTTTCTGAAATTCCTTTCCTCTCTGGGAAAGAACAGAATACCCCAGGCTTTTGAAAAATAGGTTACACAAACCAAAAGCAGGAACTATTTCCTTCAATTTCCTGACACTTTCCAAGTGATGACGTCAATTGGGATTACTGAGAGCCCAGGGATAATTTTAGCCCAAAACTACTACTCCTAGGAAGGAGTAGTATGATCTACCACTCTTAGGAAGGATTTAGGAATAGTAAAGGTATATTTCTTCCAAACAGCATAGAACTGTTAGTACTATTAGTCATTTAACCTTTAATATGGCATGGGATTTTAGAGCTTTGGTGCCTGTAAAGTTTTACTTTTATTAGCTGTTTTATTTCTTTGCACTCACAAAGTTTTCTTTTGTTGCCTATGAAAGCAAACATTTATTCCGGTTACTGGCAAGGCGGATTAAATCACCTGCTTCTTTCATAAAGGGCCAAGACAATACATTTATTCTGTAACTTGTTGTGATTACAAGTCTATACCCTGATTTCTGCTAGCACATTCAGCTATCCATTCGTGTACACTCCCAAGTCCTAGCTTTTGCTCTTCATGTCTCTTTCAACCATATGATCAATCAGTCATACGACTTCTGATTTTTGCTGAATAAATATCTAATCTTGTAGGTGCTTCTATTAAATCTAATTCTGTTTCTTTTTCTTACCATTTATCATTATAACTCAGCCAATAGGTAGAAGTGCAACAAAAATATTTTAATTTTCAACTGTTCAACTGCTAAAATTATTAGCTTGTATTAAAAAAAGAAAAAATACATACACTATATATTTAGATATATTATAAATGTAACCTTTGGTGACTGATAATTTGTTAAGTAGAATTTAAATTATGTATCCAATTTATTCAAAGTGTATAGTTGTGTAATTATTTACCATTTGCTTAAAAATAGTTAACATGCATTGTGTAGTGAGACTTAGGTTCTATAAACTCATATAGAATTAGAAAAATCAGGCCGCGCAGGGTGCCTCACGCCTATAATCCCAGCACTTTGGGAGGATGAGGCAGGCGGATCACGAGGTCAGGAATTTGAGACCACCCTGACCAGCATGATGAAACCCCATCTCTACTAAAAAATACACAAAAAATTAGCCAGGTGTGGTGGCGCGCACATGTAATCCCAGCTACTCAGGAGGCTGAGGCAGGAGAATCACTTGAACCCTGGAGGCAGAGGTTGCATTTAGCAGAGATCACGCCACTGCACTCTAGCCTGGGTGACAGAGCGAGACTCCGTCTCAAAAAAAAAAAAAAAAAAAGAAAAGAAAAAAGAAAAATTGGGCTTTTCTATTTCTAAGCAGAAGCTGCCTTACAAGCTCACCCACACTTGGTATTGTGAGACCAAATTTTTTTGTATACTAGATGCAAATTAATATCTCACCATTGTCTAAATTTGCACTTCTTTGGTTTCCAATGATTTTAGTCCGTTTTCATGTGTGTCAATTTTCTCTTTTGAAGTTGCCTGTTCTCATCCTTTGCTCACTTAAAAAATTAGTTTGCCTTTTTATTATTGAGTTGTAGGAATTCTTTATAAATTTTGGTCATTCATTATTTGTTGAATATATTAAATAACTTCTCCCATTCCATGACTTAACTTTTCACTTGTCTTAGCTCCTGATAAACAAGAGATTTTTAATTTTGCTGAACTTTTTATTTTGAAATAATTATAAATTCACAGGCAGTTGTGAAGGAGGTACAGGGAAATCTATTGAACTCTTCCCCTAGCCTTCTCCAAAGTTAACATTTTATACAACTGTGTTACAATATCAAAACCAATAAATTAATATTGTACACCCATACTGCTAGTTCAATTTTCAATAGTAATAGTTATACATGTACTCGTGTGTGTGTGTGTGTAGCACTATACAATTTTATCATGTGTACCCTGTGTACCCAACACCACAATCAAGACCCTCCACTGTACCATCGCCACAAGATTCTATCTTATTATTTCTTTATAGTCAAACTCATCTCCTTGCCTCCATCCCTAACCCCTGGCAACCACTAATTTGTTCTCCATCTCTATAATTAGATTAAGACTGCCACATAAATTAAATCATACAGTAGCTATCCTTTCGAGGTTGGCTATTATCATTCAGTATAATTTCTTTGAGGTTCATCCAAGTTGGTTGTGTGTATCAATAGTTTATTCCTTTTTATTCCTGGGTAGTATTTTATGCTACAGAGGTGCCACAGTTTAACAATTTATCCATCAAAGAATGTCTGGGTTGTTTTCAGTTCTCTGCTAATGCAAGTAGAGGTGCTATGAACATTCATGTGCAGATTTTTGTATGAAGATAAGTCTTTGCTCATCCGGAATAAATATTTAGGAATACATTTGCTAGGTTCCATGGTAAGTTTATATTTACTTTTTAAAAAAACTACCAACCTGTTTTCCACAGTGATTGTACCATTTTACATTCCCATAAGCAATGTATGAGCAACTCGGTTTCTCTACCTCTTCATCAATATTTGGTGTTATCACTATTTTTCATTTTAGCTATTCTGGATAGTAATATCTCATTATGGTTTTAATTTTATCTCTCTGATGGCTAATGATTTTGAACATTTTTCATGTATTTGCTATGTGTATACCCTCTTTGATGAAATGTCTATTCATGTGTTTTGCTTATTTCTAATTTGATTGTTCATTTAATGTTGAGTTTTGAGAGTTCTTTATATATTTGGGATACAAGACCTTATTAGATATGTGATTTGTAAATATTTTCTTCTATAATTTCTTTTTTAAACCTTTTAATGCTTTGTTTAATCTTACAGAGTAGATGTTTTCAATTTGATGAGGTCCAGTTTATCAATTTTTTGTCTTATAGATCAAGATTTGGGTGTCAAGTCTAAAAAATATTTATCTATTCCTCATCCCAAAGACTTTCACCTGTGTTTCTTCTAAAAATTTTATAGTTTTATGTTTTATATTTATGTCTCTAATCCATTTTAGTTAATTTTTATATGAGGTGTGAAGTTTAGATATAGGTCTGCTCACCCCTTCCTTCCTTCTTCCTTCCTTCCTTCCTTCCTTCCTTCCTCCCTCCCTCCCTCCCTCCTTCCTTCCTTCCTTCCTTCCTTCCTTCCTTCCTCCTTCCTTCCTTTCTTTCTTTCTTTGCCAGTGGTCTAATTGCTCTAGGATCATTTATTGAAAAGGTTATTCCTTCTCCATTTAATTGCTTTTGCTACTTGCCAAAAATTAACTGGGCATATTTGTGTGTATCTATTTCTAGGTGTCCTTTTCTATTTTATTCATTTATGTATTTATTCCTCTACCAGCTCCACACCACCTTGATTTCTACCACTATATAATAGGCAATAACATCAGGAAGAGAGATTCTTCATACTTTATTCGTCTTTTTCAAAATTGTTTTGACTATTATATGGGCTTTCTGTTTTCATGTAGAATTTTACAATGTTTATGTCTACCAAGTAAATACATGGTCTCAGCAGTAGAGTGGAGATGACAGATAATAGAATCAGTAGGCCTGAACACAAATGTATAGGATTTTCTCAATCTGAACAGCAGAGAGCAGATAGGTTTTTAAAAATGAACAGATCCACAGTAATACATAGAGTAGTAACAAGAGATCTAGCACTGGCATAATCAGAGTCCAGGAAGAAAAGGAGAAGAGTGTGGGACTGAAAAAGTAGTAAAAGAAAAGTGATGGATAAAAATGTACAGAATTTTGTAAAAGATGTAAATCTACAAATTCAAGAAGGTTAGCAAACTATAAACATAATAACCCTGAAATAATTCACACTTAGACACATCATAATTAAACATTTTAAAACTAATGACCAAGGAAAAACTTATAAAAGGCCAGGGATAAATGATCCATTATGCATAAAGGAAGATGAATTTGAATTACGTGGATTCCTCATCAGAAACTCTAGAGGCCAGAGGAAGAGGCCTGACATGTTTAAATGCTGAAAGAGAAGAACTGTAAACATTAAATCCTTTACCAGTGAAAGGATTCTTCAGGAATTAGGAGGAAATAGACATTCTCAAATGAAGGAAAATTAACAGAATTTGTTGCTAGCAGAACTCCTCTTGAAGAATGGCTAAAGGAAACTTTCAAAACAAAAATAAAATGCCAACAACAAAAATGCATATATTCTCAGGAAAAAAGAAGAATAAAAGATAAAGGATAAAACATTGAAGCAGACATTATAGACTATCCTTGAACTTGTCAGTTTCTTTAATCATACTTTGTGGCTGAAGCAAAAGATTTAATACCATCTGATACAGTGTTCAATATAAATAGACATAAAACAACTATATTTAAAAAGTGGAGAGAGTAAAAGGACTTAAATAGAACAACTCTAGTTTCTAAAAAAACAGTATTAGAAAAAAAGAACTGTAGGTAATAAATCTATGTTCCTGCCTAGATAGCCTGCCCTGGGAAAGAGAGCTGGGTTGTTTAATGTAGAACATGCTAAATACATAGCAAGCTGATTCAAGTCATGGGAGGTCCAATCAAGTAGTGCAAAGATGTGATTAATCAGGATAACTACTTGGCAGAAGAGTGATTGGTCCTGGTTCATATGCTCTGGAACCAATATAATAATAACAATTTTAACCTATACCAACCAAGTGGTTGAATTTTGCTTTCTTAATAAAAATCATATCACAACTTGAAATTATTATGAATACGACTGTAAACTCTAATTATATATCAAATAGCTTTTTACACATTTAGTCCATAATGTAATCTCTCAGTTTAGCATCAGAAACTATCTGATAGAAGCTACATGAATTACAGAAGAGAGCGTAAAAGAAATCAATCAGACCCTGCAAGCAGTTTTAAGTGATAGTCAACCAGCCCTAAAGAATTGCTTACGGGTACCAAATAATATTTTCTAAGAAGTGATCAATTTGATCCACTGTAAAAACTTGTATGTTTTCTTTAATTGTTCTTTAGTAACGTTAGCCATAGTCTTTAGCTTTATATCAGCCTTGTCTCATCGCCAGTCTGAGACAGATGATTTTAATAATCTACTTCACAGAGCTGGTTTGGGAGTTAATGGGCTTGATTCTCTAGGCTGTGAACAGAGATCTTTAAAAAATACTCATGTCTTGCCACTCATCACTGTCAGTAAGTGGCTTCAAATCCTTTTGGGAAGTAATCAAAGTAAATATCAACATATAAAAATCTATCTATTCTAAAGAATTTGTATATTCACTTGCACTTTCACAGGAAAGAAAGAAAAGGGAGTGGTCCTGCCTTATTAAGTTTTTTGAAATGGTATTGAAACCTATACAGGTCTTAATCTAAGAGAGAAAAATGAAGAGAGAAGAGAAATATTTAAACTTATATTCAATATTTGAAAACTTAACCTGAAAACTCTGATATTGATATAGCTCACTGATTACTTGAGAACAGTTCAAAGCCCATTGTCATTAATTGTTCCTTCCTTATAACTGAAACTATTTGTCAGTGAGGAACATTACAACGTGGATGTGTATGCTCTTTGTCAATATCCAGCCTTGTCTTTTCTCTTTTTTTGTTTTCATAAATCTTTGAAAGACTGTATGCAATTGAGTTTCCAACTGATTTTTGCTTACATATACTATTTGAATATAAAAGCAGATACGAGGTAGAATAAATTAATATTTATTACTATTTAGATTTTTCAATTTGGGGTAGGAAGTAATTTAGACATTTAAAAGCCATTCATTTCAATTTTCCCGAACACATGGGTCAAAGATCTGTAAATGTTACCCTTTATAGACAAGTTCAGCCAATTTTTTTTTTTTTTTGTATTCTGGGAATTGGCAGTTGAAACAAATGGTAGCAACATTTATTAAGTTCAATTAATTAAACCAATCTTATGTACAACGTGTAAGGGGATTAACTGTTTGCAAAAAGGAGCAATAAGTGAATCATTATAGTAAGACTAGGACATTTCTAACTTCTGGTGACATTTCATAGGAAGATAGACAGTATCTTAAATGAAGCAGAAGAATTTGTGAAATATTAAAGTAAGAAGAAAAAAATTAACTTATTGGGTGCAGCTTGGCAGCCCAAGAAGACATTTATCAAGTTTATATAGGAACAGGAGGAAATTGCTAATTAATTGAGTACACTGTCTTTGGTAAAAAAGCTTTGGAATATCTTTTCAGCCACTGTGAGTAATGAATTACCCCAAATTCAATGACTGAAAACAATGCATTTATTGCTTATGAGTCTACCAGCCAGCTTATCTGGGCCTGACTCTGTTGAGCTTGGCTGGTTTCACTCATTTGTGGTCAGCTGGTAGATCAGCTTGGAGCTGACGGGTTGGCTAGGTGTTGGCAAGATGTTTGGGGCAAAGCGGGTGATGGGGTCAGGTGTCCTTCATCCTTCAACAAGATTCCTTGGGCTTGTTCTCATGGCATGGCAGGCTTCTAAGCAAAAGAGATTAGAAGCATGAAATGTGTCTGAAGGCCTAGGGAAAGAACTGGCATACCATTACTTTCACTGCATTCAATTGCCCACATCAAGACTCAAATCCAACCCATATTCAAGGGCAAGGAAAATACATGACCCTTCTTGAGTGGGGAAGCTGCAAAATCACATGGCAAGAAGCATGAATACAAGGAAGGGTGGAAAGTTCGGGTCATTTGCAATCAATCTACCTCATTAGATAAGGAATTTTGTCTCAAACATGGGCTGTGGAAGCCAATTAGAATGACCTAGGAACATGTGGGAGTGGGGTTGAAGGATAGTCCGTTAGGATAAACTAGAAGGTTCTGATGCTAAACACAAAAAGTGGGGATGGTCAGTGTACAGACATATAATAATTCAAAAAGATTGGTAGGGGGAGGATTTGAAATCTATTATGAGAGAAGCATCAAAATGAATTAAAGTTTCAGGAACTTGACAAACCCTCCCAGCTAATGCGGCAAAGCCTAATTTAACCTAGGGGAAAATAAGCAGCCTCCTAAAAATTAATTTTACTAATAGACATATCAATTCCTGGAAAGCAGGACTGCAGGATCTGATCATATCCCTTTTGTGTCTTTTGTTATTGAGTAGAAATAATTCTTGCAGTTTGATCACCTCTTCATGCTGAAAGATTCATATTTAATAGAGCCAAACTCAGTAGAGTCCCAAGTTTTCATTTGTTCCCAATACTAGTCCGTCACTTTGGTGAGGGTAAATACTACAATAGGCAAATTTTGCTAGTATTTCAAAAACTGATATATTGTGCCCCTCTGCCTTCCACCTACCCCTAGCTCAACCTTTGGAACAGTCTGCATTGCTTTCTAGTCTTTTCCTAATATTCAGTCTCAGGTAGCAGAGATGAGAAAGATGCCCAGAGAATTGGGGTTTGCTATTTAATCTACCCTTCATTTCCCAAATTTGCTTCTGTTTCAGTTCTGTCTGAACATGGACTTTAGAGAGACTCCCGTTGATATTTCTTTGGATGCATGCCTGTATTGGAAGATCCTACTCCCCTTGAAACAATACACTTCTCTTAATAAGACTGAACTCTTTCTCTGTAATCCTGATCAATATTTCTCAGGCTTCTGCCTCCTTTTACTGTGCTGAGAATTTTTCACATAATTCCTCATATTTTGCTATAGTGAAAGGTACTGTTTATCTAAAAAAGGAGTTTGCTAATACTTTTTGATTAATGAGTAACACAGTCACAAGTTTGAGGACACAAATCATGAGCTTAAAGCATTACATAGCCTTGGTGCATCCATTGACTTGGTAGCTGACCCTGGAAATATGGGATTCTTTTCACCCTTTTAGAAAGACATTTTCCAAAACAGACCTCTCTTTGAAGAATTTACTTGAGTGTGTGGAATCTAAAATTTATAACATTATCATGCATTTGTATCAACTAAAAAATAGATACAAGGTTATGCATTTGTCATCTACTGGAAGGGAGGTAAGGTAATATTATAAATGCATTTTGCTGAAGTTATAAATCATAATGGTGTTACGAGCTCAGGGGCTGCCACATTCTTCTGTAAAGAGCCAGATAGCAAACATTTTAGCCTTTGCAGGACTATCATCTCTGTGACAACTACTTTAATATAAAAGCAGCCACAGGCAATGAAATACATAAACCAATGGGTGTGGTTGTGTTCCAACAAAACCATTTTTTATAAAAACAAGCAGCAGGCTGAATTTGGCCCACAGGCCATAGTCTGCTGGCTCCTTCTCTAGATCAGTGTTTTTCAAACTACATATTAAAACCCATTATTAGTGGTCAGTTTTGTGAAATGTAACAAATATTTTGAGTAAGATAAAATCAAATAAAGTAAAATATCAGCATATATTCCATGGAATAAAAGGATGTATCATATGAAATATAGATATGTGTTTGAGTCAATATTCAATTTTTTTTTTTGTAGGCTCCGGTCATGGAAGTTTGAAGGCTGCTGGTCAAGAGCAATGAAGCTGAGTCCAGCTTTTGATAGTGTGTAGTAATGAATTAACCTTGCCCAAAGAGAGATCTGGCCTTTGCCCTTGGCCACTGGGGAGTACCCTCTAAGCCCCTTGAAAGTTCTGCGTGACAAGAATGCCTTTGTTTACCTGGGGCTTTGCACCATGCAGAAAGTCTAACATGCAGTACCAGTCTGATTTCTAGGGCTGTGTGGTATCAGCTTCATCTGAGAGACTGGAGGCTGAGACCAGTCGACCAGGGAGCCCCAGTAAAGACTCTGGATACCAAGGCTCAGATGAGCTTCCTTGGTTAGCCATAGTTCATGTACATTGTCACACAGTGTTTTCAAAAGAGTAGTGCTCTCCATGACTCCACTGAAAGAGGATAACTGGAACCTCCATGTTCAGAACTTTCCTGGACTCCACTCCATGCATCTCTTCCCTTGGCTGATTTTAATCTGTATTATTTGGCTTTAATGAACTACAACTGTGATTATAAAAGCCTTCAGTGAGTTATGTGAGTCCTAGTGAATTAGTGACTCTAAGGATGGTCTTGGGGAGTGCTGAACTTGAATGGGTATCAGAAGTGAAGTCAGTCTCATGGACTGTGTTCTGTTTACCTTCTAAGATAGGTGAGGAAACCATAAGTCAGATGCTTTCATAAAGGTTGTGGAGCAAATTAGCAGCAAAGCCACAATGAGAATATTAGGTTTGTAGTTTCCATATTTAGAGGCTTCTTTCTTCTCCTGTGCGTCTTAATGCTGCTTGTCAACATTTGTGGAGTGTATCTGACTTTGTGTTGAAGGCTTTGTACATATTATCTCATTTTATCTTCACAAAGACCTTATAAAATATATATGTACCAGGATTAGTGACAAAACTGGGGCTTGAAGAGCTTAGGTAATTCCCTGAGTCATACAGGTTTTAAATGATGGAATAAGGATTCAAATCCAGGGAATGTGATTCAACTTGAGTTATTTTTTTCACTGCTTGATATTGTTTCTTTTGAGTGTTGTACATTTCCTTCTTTAAAGAAGCTGAATTTCTTTCATTTGAAACCACCAGGTTACCTGGTATATGTGTAAATAACAAATAATTAGATCACATATATAATATATATCTTTTGTATTCCCCTTAGTACACAACATAATTAACAGTTAATGAAGAGAGGTTGAAATAATGAATAAGATATAGGGTAAAGGGTTAAAGTCCCACATATCTTCTTGGTCCTCCACATTACTGGTGACACCTTGGTTTTTTCCTCTCCATCTTTGCCTCCATTATCCTCCTCTTCTTGTTTCTCTTCTTTCTCCTCTATTCTCTCTCCTCCTTTCTCTCATTTCTTCTCATTCTTATCCTTTATATCCATTATCATCATGATTATTATTGCCAAAACCTGATTAGGCTGATCTCAACCTCCTATATTTCCTAAAAGCTAAGTTAAAACAAAATTTGCGCTGAATGAGGTATTTGGTTGGGCTTTGCTTAAACAGTTATTTGCTATACAATGCTGTCTCTGAGTGTTTTACTGCTATTTACAATACAAATGCAACCCAAAGTTTTCTCTTTTCTTTCCTTTACATACTTAGAATAAGGATACCTAGAGGATGTCTGGAATTAGAAAGAAATGGAAAAATAGGCACAGTATAATTTCTATTAGTATTATTTCTAATGGACTTAAATCTGAAATCAAAGAACTGTTCTGACTACATAATTTACAGTTCAGGAAAAAGTTTTTACAGGAAAACTCCATTTTGTTGAAACAGTTTTCTTATTTTTTCAATCTTGATTACAGAATATAGATAAGAAGATTCACACATTTGGTCACCAGTGGGAAGAAAAACAATGCTTTCCTGCTCCTCTTTTGTTTAATATTGTAGCAAAAGCTAGATACTTGGGAATGAATAAACCAACAAGTAATAGGTAAGCATAACACTGATAGTGACTTCTATTTGTACGGTCTTTTGGATGTTTTCTACGCACAGTCACATTATTTCATTTGAACCTGAGAAGTAGGAAGAAGTACATATTATACCCCATGACTTATTTTCACCCTAGAAATGAGCAAACTAAGCCCCACGGTTAAGGGATTTGCCGTGGGCATGCATCTAACCAGGACTTCTAACTTCAAATACAGTGCTTTTCTCATCACACCCTGTTTTTACTCTGTTTAAATAAATATTCTCAGTCAGCTTGCTGTTTTCTCAAATACACATTTTCCTTGAACCAAGAGTTCTTAACCTGTAATATACATGGATCTACGTGAATGAGTTTCAGGAGTCAGTTAACCTTCTAAATAGAATTTTAAATGTTGTGTGTATGTGCTGCTCTCTCCTGTCCTCCTCCTTGTGACAATCTACTTTTTTCACCTCAGAAGTGTCAACAAAGCAAACATGGTTAGGATCTTTTACCTTAGCAGGGAAATTGCTTATATCCTTTTCCCATATGAAAGGGATCACTTTGGGCCTTTAGTTTAGACCTTGTTGCTGTTTCACTGTGTTGGAGACTTGCAGAAGACTAGGAACACCCTCCACTGTGCCTTGTCTAGCTTCCATTCCACAGTAATCAAACTGACTCGTCTTCTCAATCATTTCCTCCCATTAGCTTTCCCTGTCATCACAATCACTCAAAGAAGCTGCTCCTTCTTCCACCAAAAAAATTGTTAATGGATAGAAGGGCTCCCCACTGCCATATTCTGATCACAACTTGTTGCCTTTACTTATTGACACTTGAACTCTGTGCCTTCCTCTCTCCTTGGTTGCAGTCACCTGCTCACTGACTTTTTCCTTAGCGACATCAACATATGGCTCAGAGACCTCAACTCCACTCTTCCTCCTTGTCTCCTGTCAACTTCAAGTTCTAAGAGGATGACTCTTTTAACACTAAACCTTAGAATGTATCAATCTCCCTAACTTGAGTGATTACAATACTAATATTATACTTTCTGCTGTTCTATTATACTGTGCTACTTTGAAGTATTTTAGTGTAGTTGGTAATATCTACCAATTTTGGATATTAATGATCTCTATTTTGCAGCTAGAGAGTATTAAAATTTTGAAGAAAATAACTACACTTTTTAATGCAACACTAACCTGTGGTGTTAGAAGTAAAGCCTGAGTCTGCTCTTTGGGGTGTGGTATGAAAGGGAACATGAAAGGGGCTTCTGGGATGCTGGTCATATTTTGGTGTTGAATGGCGTCCGTCGTAACACAGTTGTATTTACTTTGTGAAAATTTCTTGCACTGTATACGTTTACTTCATGTGCACTTTCCCTATCGCTTTGAAAGTGTTCTGACTTCATTTCTTCCCTGTTAAATATCTAAAAGTATTTCTATTTTAAATCTGATTTCCCTGGTTAATAGCGAGCCAAGCAACCTTTCTTATGATTTAGTCATTTGTAGTTCCCCAAAGCTAGTTTGGCCCACACTTCCTGAGGTTCCTGATAGGATTTTCTTTAAAATTGTTGGAGGAGGGCATCCGGAGAATAGGAGACCGTGTGGCAGGGGGATTCCTGCGTACAAGCGAGTAATGAAGGGTGAGAGGTCGTCGCCTTGTCTAACCCGATACCGTCTCTGTAGGCTGATTAATGATGCGCTTCACTCTCATTTCTTTTTATTCAAAGTCTGATAAATTATCAGGGGCTTGACCCCTGGTGCTCTTAGATGATTTATTTAAGCCAGGACTTATTTTTATCAATCATCTGAGCCAGAGGTCCAAGACACCTCAGGTCTGTACTCTGACCCTCTTTCAGGGGAAGCAGCACCTTGGGCATAATGTAGAATATGAAGACAACCACCTTTTGCTCTGTGATAAATTATGAACTGAAATATCACATACTAGTATTGTCTTTGCCCTTCAGTGCTGGAGTTGCTGCTGAGTTTCCCTTACCTTTCCTTCCTCTTCATCTCTGCCAGCACTGGCTTGTCTTAAAATCCTCCCACCTTCAATATCTCAAACATGTGAGTTTTCCAGGCCTCCATCTCTCCCTTTCCCTTACATAAATCCTGGTATGTGTCCACATCCTACTCTAGTCTCTCTGTTTCTCCTGATTTTCCCCCACCTTCTGATTTTCTTTGCCTCGACCAGCCTGCCCCAGGTGATCAGCCATTTTCACCTCATACCGTATCACTTCAGTGTCTGGTTCTTTATGATTCCTGGGGCTTACTTTCTCAAGGTCACCTCTAGTTCTGAATTCCACCCAGCTCCTCCCTGTAGCCTACTCACCTCTCACCTCTTGCTGCTGTTCTTTTCTGAGTCTTTCCTTCATTTCCCCGTAACTTTGCTCCCAAGGCATTTCTGTCTGTAGAAAATATTGTTCATGACTTGGGTGAAAAGGAGTTTACAAGATAAGAGAAAACAAGCTCAAATTGAGCACCAGACATCTCTGTACATGGAGGTCTTTCAGCTCTTCAAGTCGTGCTGTCCAGTCCTTCTCTCTTTCTTCCCTCTATTTTCTGTTCTAGTTCACCTCCAAATTTTAGTTAATTTCTAATGGAAATCAGTCAATTTAATTATTGTTTTGCTTCTCTTCTTTCAGTGACTCAACTTTCATTTCCTCTGTTTCACCAAAACTGTTTTTAAGGTATTTTTTAAAAGACAGCTCTTTTCCTAATATAAACTCATATGCTATTTTTCTCTCTTTGGTTGTAATTGTAAAGCATCCACCTCTTTTTTCTTTTTTTTTAAAAAAAATTTCTGTCAAGACTGCATGTCTATTTTCTTAAGAAGTAGGGGTAGAGCAAAGTACTTAGAAATCCAAAGCTGATATATTCATCTGTAAATAAGTCTCTGCCTCACCATCTTAGTGAGTTCATTTTCCTTTTGCTTTCAAACTTCACCTCCAACTCCTCTCTTCCTGTCCTGCCTTAACCTGTTTTTGTTTGGAAACTGCCATTGCCCTCAGCCTTAATCTTGGCTTGCTTGCAGGGCCTCCCCTTGGATGACGTCTCTCTCTCAGCAGCAAATCCCTGACACCAACTCATTTCTGATTATTGGCCTTTGTTCCCAGACTTTCTTTGGGGTAACTGTATTTCACCCATGGCATGCTCTTGCTGCATGCTCTTGCTGGCCCAGCAGCCTTTGCTAAATCTATCATCTTCAGCTTCCCTTCCTCCTAATCGGCTAGTAGCTAAGAGATTAGGGTTCCATTTGAACCAGCTCCTCCATGGAGGCTGCTGTGTCCTCCCTCCTCTTCTCTCCATGCCTCCTCCACCTTCTTTCCCTTCTTCACTCTGTTGGTCAAAACATATTGAATGTGGACCAGCTGCCTTTCAGTACTAAAGAGACCAGGATGAATAAGTCCATGTCTGCTATCTTGGTGCTTAGAGTCCAATGGGAAAGAAAATTGACTAGGTAATTAATTGCACAGGAGTCTTTACTGGTTCCCAGTAACAGTATGATGATATTTTCTTATTTTCTCATTAAATTATTGTTTTCTATATTATTAGTAGCAAGTATATATTTCCCACTTGAACCTTATCACCCCGTTTTTCAAAACAATTTCAGCTTTTGTTTTAGGTTCAGGGGTACAGTTGCAGGTCTATTATCTGAGTATATCACATGATGCTGAGGTTTGGGGGAATGAATGATCCCATCACCCAGGTATTGAGAATGGTACCCAATAGTAGTTTTTCAGCCCTTGCCCTCTCCCTCCCTCTCCCCTCCAGTAGTCACCAACGTCTATTATTACTATCTTTATGTCCATGAGTACCCATTGTTTAGATCCCACTTATAAGGTTTGGTTTTCTGTTCTTACATTAATTAGCTTAGGATAATGGCCTCCAGCTGCATTCATGTTGCTGCAAACAACATGAATTTGTTCTTTTTTTATGGCTGCATAGTATTCCATGCTGTACAGGTACCGCAATTTCTTTATCCAGTCCACTGTTGATGGGCACCTAGGTTGATTCCATATATTTGCTATTGTAAATAGTACCATGATGAACATGTGAGTGTATGTGTATTTTTGGTAGGACAATTTTTAAAATATATATATACCCAGTAATAATAAGATTGGGTGAAATGGTAGTTCTGTTTTAAGTTCTTTGAGCAATCTCCAAGCTGTTTTCTACAGTGGCTGAACTAATTTACATTCCCTCCAACAGTGTATAAGCTTTCCTTTTTCTCCACAGCCTGCTCAGCATCTGTTGTTTTTTGACTTTTTAGCAGCAGCCATTATGACTGGTGTGAGATGGTGTTAATATCTCATTGTGGTTTTGATTTGCATTTCTCTGGTGATTAGTAATGTTGAACATATTTTTGTTTGTTTTTTGACCACTAGTATGTCTTCTTTTGAGAAGTGACTGTTTATGTCTTTTGCTCACGTTTTAATGGTCACCCCAAATATTTACAAGTTGAAAATGGGACCAGTTGAGCTATCAAATACCAGGAGAGTAGAGAAATGGAACACCTGATCAGTTTACATTTTCTGTTGCTTCTAAACAGTCCAAAGTTTCTTCATTTTTCAGTAATGTGCTTGTTGAACTGAATCCCATTTATTTCAAGCTTAGGCCCAAATTTGATGGCTCCCTTGTTTGAGTCACACATATGTTCACTATTTACCAAAGCACAAGCTTGAGATAACTGCTGTGCCAGCCACCCAACAATGGAGCACAAGTTGCCAGCACATAATGGGTTCTCCAGCACATAATGGATTCTGCCCTATGAGTGCATTTCTCTTTGAGACCTTTGGCATCTTTTCTTGCCTGCCAACTTTGTGTTACATTGGTCCAATCCAACATATATTTTAGCATCAAATCTTGGGGAGCAGGAGTTCATTCCCTCCCAGAAGGCTCTGAACCTCTTATGCAAATTGGTTTACTTCCTCCTCTATGATCAGCTTTGGGCAGCAACATGTGATGTGAGCAGACTTCTTAGGTCACATCAGTGGATCCTATCGACACTCTAAAAGAGAGTGCAAGAGTGAGTCTTTCCGGACTAAAGTAGGCCTATGGGTAATTTACTTTTGTTTACTTAGGAAGAAAAGAGGTGGCCACTTCAAGTACAAGTCACTCAGTTACATATAAGATAGTGTGGTAAGAAAGTTATAACGATTGACATAAAATTCCATAGCCTCTTGCCAAGAAGGTGACCATCCTTGTCTTATCATGGCGTTGTTTCATCTGCACTTGAGGTGTTGGTTAGATGTGAAGAAAACCTGACCTTTGCTGCACACTGGGGTTCTTTTATTTCTCACTTGAATTCTTTACTGTATCATTTACAAACCTTCTCTCTTTTCTTCAAGAGTCCAGCACTATTTCAGCCTGCCGTCTTGCTGGCAAATGTCCTACACTTCTACTCAGTGGAAAAGTTTGAAAACATCAGATGTACATTCCCCTAATTTTTCTCCTACCTACATGAGAATGTGTTAATTGTTCATCTTTCTTTCCTGGTCCCTCTCTTTTTCAATGGAGAAACAAGTGTCTTGTTTTTTGTTTTTCTTTTACTAAGTCTGCATTTTTGAACTCTGGTGTCTGTGGATCTCCTGGGACCTAAGTTATACCTTCTTGTCTTAGATTTTCTACCTCTTGCCCTCAATTGCTTATGTTTCCTTTTTTCTGCCTAAAAACATGATTTGTACAATCTACCTAAATCAATAATAACAACAATTGTAATAACAAAGCAAAAGAAGGAATTTTTCTTTGTTCCTGCTTCCTGTGAGAGCAATACTCTCTATGGTTTTATTCAATTTCAGATTTTTTTATCATCAGGTATTTCATTGATTATATAATTTGCCTGCCTCCATTCCTTACTAATTAATCATACTTAACAATCTTATTCTTAAATACATGCATTTTTCTTTCTCATCTTTTAAACAAGTCTCCATTTTTTCAGAAGAGAAAAATTAAATTCTATTTCTTTTGAAATATTACAATCTTATTCTCACTACCAACTTTCTCTCTATGACTTTTCAACCGCCAAGTCCAGTGTATTGATAGTCTCATTCACTTGTGACCTTCTGTATAACTGGAATCTGGTTTCTACTCAAAGCCTTTTCCTCCTTTGACATCAAAACCTCGCCTACCATGCTCCTCTGCTTGCCTTTGCCATTTGGAGCTTTTCCAACTTATTTGATAGTGACACTTTTCAGGCTCTTATACACAGGCATACCATGATCCCTGTCTTATACACTTCTTTCTTTATCCTTCTGCATGCAGAAACTCACCACCAATCCAAAATACACTTCCCCTTACAGAAACCCTCAATTGCCTTATTTTGCCTTCTAATTTAAGTACAAACTATTTGGATTCATGGTTCCACAACACACATTTTGAATCTCCTATGCCAGTGTTTTCTCCTTTTGTTCATCTCTATATACCTATCCAGAAACAGCTGGTTGATAGCTAAGTAAATCTCAAGCTTCTCTGTCTCCCAGTCATTGTGATACTATTTATTCTGTCTGAAAGTCTAGTTGTCTCTCCCCTTCTCACCACCTGTCAAGGTGACCCTGAGGCTAGAACGCAGACTGTTCAAGGGCATGACAACGACGTGTGGGTTATTTAAATAGAAACTTGCTTAGCGACTAGCCTTTCTTGATATATTATTCTTAAACAAGTTCGTTTTGTTTTTTTTTTCTCATCTTTCAAACAAGTCTCCATTTTTAAGGGAAAAACTGTAAATTCTATTCCACTTAAGGAAATGTCCCATGATATTAGAAAGCAAGTTTATTCCTTTGTGGATTAAGAAATTTAAAATGGTTAATGTATATTTTATTTTTCAGTGAGAAAGTTAAAACTGCACTAGAATGATGTTCCTCACTTCTTTCTTTTGTTTTCTATTTAAATTGTACGTTTTGCTGTGTGCTAAAGCACTGGACTCTGTATTACAGAGAGGCTGTGGGTGGTATGCATTCTATGACCATGTTAGTTAAAGCATGATCATACTGTTGACTGGTTTGGCTTAGACAGTAGGAAACATCTGGCAGTTTCCTGATATTTATCAGGACAGAACTGTGCTTCCTTTAAAAACAGTTTCACATGAACAATGCACTACATAATAGCTGAGGAATTTTATAACAACAAGTCTAAAAACAAGAATGTGACTATTAAATATAGACATTAATTTTGATAATGTTAATCAAAAAGTTAATTATACTCTAGAAATATATCAATGTTTATATTATAAATCCAGAGCAAACTTTGATTTATAATTCTTTGACTGTAATGTTCAAATATATTTACCTAGCCTGGCATGGTGGCATGTGTGCTTGCAGTCCCAGCTACTTGGGAGGCTGAAGGAGGTGGATCACTTTGAGCCCAGGAGTTCGATGATGCGGTGAGCTATGATCACACACTGCACTGCAGCCTGGGCAACAGAGCAATACCTTGACTCTAAAGCCAGTCCCAGATGAACTTGGAAGGAATAAGAATAGATCAGATAAGTGAGTGGGGTCTGATTTTTTTCTGTTTGAACCCTGTACGTTTCAAAATCCAAGTTCCAAGGTCCATATCTTTCAGCTAAGGAATCTTAAAGTAGGGTGGCTTTTTATGACTTTTCTCCTTTCGTATAAATCTGCGATGGATACCTAAATGTGGCCTTGCTTCTGATCTGTATGTCAGAAAATTGGACTAAATAACTTACAGTTATGGTTCCAGAGTTAGAAAATATATCAACTCTTTATGCTTGGCTTGAAGTAAATATTGCTAATCAGTCACTGAGTGCTCTCTTACCAAGCTAGAACAGCCCTCATAATCCTTTCCAATAGCACTGCAGATTTACTAATCAATTGGAGTTAACATGACATATTAAACCTATCTGCTTTCCCAGGTTTAGACTTTCCAAAATATAACAAATACAATCATTTGGGAAAAACTTATCGTTAATTGCTTTCCAAAAGAAATGCTGAAAAACTATTTTGGCAGCCCCTCCTCTCTGTCTAATACATGGCTATTTTAGGAGACAAATAATTGCATGTGATCTGATTCCTCCCTTATCTTTCTTTTCCAATAGTGTCTGCAAAGTTTATCTCATCCAGTTTGAATAGACTTCTGAGCACATCACTCTCAAGTCTTCACAACTAATCTATTTTCAACCATTATATAACTTCCTATTTCCAAGACAAGGTGTCCTTCCTTTTTTAAATAACTTATCTTTCCCATTTCCTTTAATTCCTTTAGTTCCTTCCATTTTCCTAGATGTTCATCACTTAGTCGCTTCTTGACCATATTATGTCTCTTCTCTCCAATAATTGCCCCTCCTCACTAAAAATATGCTGTCAGCTTTTCCTTGGCTTTAACCAAGCATGCAAAGCCACAGACTTTTCACCAATTCTACTCCCTACTTAAACTAGCACATTATAACATTTTTCCCCCTTTAACCACAATGTCTGTTAAAACACCAGGCTGTTTCATCAATCTCTTCTTAATTCCTCACAAAGATTTTTAAGCTCTTGGAATTTGCCAAATGCTTTCTTTTGCTTTTAGCCTCTCAGTAGCATTCTTGACCTGCTCCCTTTCTCTGGCTTATTTAGCCCTGCACAAATTGAATTTCTTCTTTGCTTGTTCTTTTTGTGTTTCCTTCGTTAACATTTTATATAACTCCTACGGCCTTATTCTTGACTTTCTTCTCTTCCCCTTCTCTATGTCCTTCTCTTTGGAAAACTCAACTTTGAAATTTTCAGCTATCATCTCTTTATAGCTTTCAAATTAATGTGAGTACTCCAGGCTGCACTCTTAGAGGTGAGTTTCACATTTTCAACACCCCTTCTGAACATAAATAGTGACTTTCTTTTTCCAATTACTTTTAACCTTAAAGAGACTTTTTAACCTGTGTTTTCATCTGTTGCATATCAGGCATGCCAAATTTAGTTACTGTCCTTCAGTATGTTTTCTGGGGCCCATTCTTCCTCCCAGTTCCCATTGTCGTCTTGATTAAAGCTTTTATCACCTCAAAACAGAAAGCTTAAAATAGTTATATTGCAGCTTCATATTCCTGTCTCTATAGTCTTTTTTCTGAAAGCCACCTTGCAAAACATCTTTAGGTTTGCCATCTTAAACCACTGTTTTAAAACCATATGTCTCTTTTTGAAAACCATCATGGGATTGCTATTATCTACTGAATGAGAACTGGGCTCCTTATTCTGACAGCCAAATTCTCCATAAGCCAGCCTTAACCTACCTTTAAAACTTGTGCTCATGTCAAGCAGACTACTTGCTGATTCCAAAATTTGCCTTGATTTTTTTTATGAGTTTGTGCCTTTGTTTTGCCACTTTCAGTTTCTGAAATTAATTCTTCTACTTCTATATTCCATCTTTAAAAATTCCACTCAATCTTTAACAGCCAACTCAAACAACTTCAGCATTAGCCTTGAGGCAGAGGTGTGACCAGGTCCATCCAGGTGGGGCACTGACCAAGAAAGAAAAAGAAGGAGGCAGTCTAGGGATATCTCCAAAGGGGCATAAGATTTATGTCCAACAAAGACATGGATGCTAGCTAATACCATGGGATTGCTTAAGGAGAGTTGTAAAAGTGAGCAGAAGAGAGCCTTGGCATGGCCTGAAGGCAGGCTAATCGTTATCTTGGGAGTGGGAAGAAGAAACCTGCAAAAGACACCAGCAAGTTGTGGTCAAACATAGGAGAAAAGCCAGGAGAATGTGATATGATACAAGTCAAAAGAAGAACGTTTTTCAAGAGGAATGTAGTATTTGATATTTTCCAATGTTCCTAAGAAATCAAACGAGATGAAAATCAAAAACAAAAATAAAAACAAGTGGGTGGAGGGGAATAGAACTTGTGTCACGGGCCACTGGGGACATTGATGAGAGCTCTTTGGGTGGGGTAAAAGGTCAAGCCAGATTAGTGTTTTCTAGCGATCAAGAGACGAAGAAGTGGAGGCAGCAAAAATGTATAATATTTCTGGAGAGCTTGTTGTGGCTGAAAGAGAAGGAGGAACGAATCCTCTTTCTTGGGAGTGGCTGGAGGTAGCTTAAAAGCCGTTAAAAGTATTCAGGTTTAATGGAAAAGTTAGAAAATAATGCAAAGAGAAAAAACATGTGGGTAAAGTTCCTAAGAAAGGGGGAGAGGATAAGCTCAAAAGTCAGGAGATTTAGTGTGAGCAAGGAGCAGGCCACCTCCTGTCTTGCAAAAAGAGAAAGAGTAGACATGGGTAAGGAGAGAAGACATGTGTGTTTGGTGGCTTACAGCATGTGGTTTAGAGATTGAAGAAATGTCCAATTGATGGCATCCATTTTCCCTTTGAGATAGTAAGTGAAATCAACCTCTGACACCAAGGAAGAAGTGGGAAGTAGCAGGGATGGGAGTTTCAGGAGAATGTAAATGATTTGAAACAGTCATTGCAGAGTAATGTCATTGCAAAGTAATTTGAAAAAAAACTTATTGGAATGCCAGAAAAGAATGCAAATGAAGAAAGACTCAATAGGTGGGTTTATTCAGGACCGGTTTGTTAAGACAAGTGTGATCAAAATATAGGGACATAAGTAAATTTAGAATGTGGCCAAGAATGTTTTTTGGGGATTTTTTGTTTTTGTTTTTGTTTCTGTTCTGGGATATAGTCTCACTCTGTTGCTCAGGTTGGAGTACAGTGACAAGATCATTGCACACTGCAACACTGACCTACTAAGCTCAAGCAATCCTTCTGCCTCAGCTTCTCAAACATCTGGGACTACAGGTGTCCACCACCATGCCCAGCTAACTTTCTTTATTTTTTGTAAAGATGAGGGTCTCACTGTGTTGCCTAGGCTGATCTTGAACTCCTGGGCTCAAGCAGTCCTCTTGCCTCCCAAAGTTCTAGGATTACAAGCATGAGCCACCATGCCTGTCCTCAAGATTGTTATTAGAATAGTGGAATATATACTGTGAAGAGGAAAATGAACGAAAAAAAGGCTAGTAGGTTTAATAAAAGAAGAAGAAAGAGAGAAAAAGGAAGAAGGAAGGAAGGAAGGGAGGAAGGAAGGAAGGTAGGGAGGGAGGGAGATAAGGAAGAATGAAGGGAGGGAAAGAGGGAAATAGGGAGGGAGGGAGGGAGGGAGGGAAGAAGGGAGAGAGGGAGAGAAGGAGGGGTGTAATTGGATTGGCAGTCCTGATGAGATTCAAGAAGGGTCTCAGATGCCTTACCTGATTACTCCCATTTGGAAGCTGTTTTTTATCTAGCTTCCACAATCACGGTTGTTTGAACTGCTTATTATTGAGATGTTATCCACCATATACTGCCCTATTTCAATATGGTATGCTAGCTCACTTATGTGGGCTGGCTGTGCAGTACAAGTATCTACACACTCAGCCTTGCTCATGATAGGTAATCAATAAGTATTTGTTGAATGAATGAATAAGGGAAGGGAAGAAGAACAGAAGGGATGTAAGTAAGAAAAATATACTTTAGCTTGGTCTTTTGTTTACAGATTGTTGTCAACACATATCTTACTGATTCTATTTCCTTTTCTTGCAACTTTTAAGAATGAGTGTATGGTATTTTAGTCATTTAGTGATCAAAAGATTGATCAAAAGATTAGATTAGGTTACTCAAACCAACAAAACAAATGTTTTATTTGTCCATTAAACATAAATTTGTGCTTTTTTTTATTCACAACATGAGGCAGAAAATTGCGAAAGTTTCTAGTAATTACAATTCAATCCAGAGAACCAGTCTGGGAGTGAGTCACCCACTTGTCTGGACAGTAAGTGTCCATTATTTACGTCAATATGCTCTGTGGCTGTGCCTGCAGCTAACCCTGAATGATAGCAAATGTCTGCTTTTCCAATTCTTTTTCAGTTTCCTTCTTTAAGAAGAAAACAATTGAATGTAACAGAATAGAACTACACTGAACATCACTATTAAGATAATGGCTTACTGAGTTTGTTGTTCATGACATGAATGCTGTTCCTGTTACACTAATAATTAGCCATCTGCTAAAATGTGAATTTTTCCATTTTGAGCTATGAATCTGCAAATAATATGAGCATATTGATTTACTTCCTTTGAATTTTTTTATTACAATTGTATTGATATCTTTCATTCCAGTCTTCCTTCCTTAACTTAAACGTATCCCTTTCCTCTTTAAGGATATTTCATGCAGTGTCAAGATACGTACAAAGTAAAAAGCTTAAAATTTTTAAAAATACTGTCCATTAGATTGTGAAGTGCTATTTTAGTGACAATACTAAATCAATAATCGTTGTGTTATGGCCGAATTGAGTGAATTTTTCACTTGCCCAGTTAATTTTCTATATGTGAAAAGAGTAGATCTCTTTTACTGAATACATCAAAGTTTACATGCATAATGCCTAATGGCCTAATTGAGGTAAGCAACATTACGTTCTGTGAGTAGAACTTCAGTCTCTTTTGTTTCTGGTACTAATACTAATTCTTTATTTTAGGAATTATTATTATTATTATTTCCATCATTATCATCATCATCATCATCATCATCACAATAGTCATTATCATATCAGGGACCTCAAGGCCCTTGCCATTACCAGGAGGTGACGCTGAGTACCTCTTTTTATAAAGTACTCTTAAAGGCTTCATGATAGATGTGATTTAATATACATCCTTCAAGGGGATAAATCCTCTCCCACTGCATTCCTCCTGTTTTTTCATTTTTTGAAGATTTTCAGATTTCTAGAGAATAGTTATTGTGGTGTGGTATGAAAAAGAATGAGGAAAAGATTTGAATTCAGAGTGGTCCAGGTTGAAATTTTGTGTGTACTAGTTGTTTGATTCTGACTAGATTATTTTGGCTTTGTAAATATCAGTTTCCTCATCTGTGGATTAGGGATTATTGCTACCTGAAGTGATTCATTTATCCAATATCTGTTTCTTGGAAATCTATGTACTAGGTAGGTCCTGTGAACAAGGTAAATGGTTGATGACTTTCTGAAACCTACAACTTATGGAAGACATGAAGCAAATGATTTTAATTTGAGTGGCAGTATATCCAGTGTTTAAGAACTGAAAGTCTGGGCCCAGTCTACCTGGATTCAAATCTCAGCTCTGGCACTTACTGGCTGCAGCAGTTTAAATTGCCTAATCTTATTTTGACTCAGTCTCCTCCTCCTTTTATGGATAAAGGTGGGTTTTCCTTTTTCTTCTGATGAGAGTACTCAAGTTCAGAAAGCTTGAAGTAAAGTTAGGGGCAGCCCATAACTCAAGATGGCATTCTAAGGAAAAAATACCATCATCCTTCAGAAACTGAAAAAAAAGAGAATAATGCTTTATGTTGGTGTGCTGCACCCATTAACTGCTCATTTAGCATTAGGTATATCTCCTCATGATATCCCTCCCCCCTCCCCTCACCCCACAACAGTCCCCGGTGTGTGATGTTCCCCTTCCTGTGTCCATGTGTTCTCATTGTTCAATTCCCACCTATGAGTGAGAACATGTGGTGTTTGATTTTTTGTCCTTGCGATAGTTTACTGAGAATGATGTTTTCCAGCTTCATCCATGTACCTACAAAGGACATGAATTCATCATTTTTATGGTTGCATAGTATTCCATGGTGTATTTGTGCCACATTTTCTTAATCCAGTCTATCGTTGTTAGACATTTGGGTTGGTTCCAAGTCTTTGCTATTCTGAATAATGCCGCAATACACATACATGTGCATGTGTCTTTATAGCAGCATGATTTATAATCCTTTGGGTATATACCCAGGAATGGGATGGCTGGGTCAAATGGTATTTTTAGTTCTAGATCCCTGAGGAATCACCACACTGACTTCCACAATGGTTGAACTAGTTTACAGTCCCACCAACAGTGTAAAATTGTTCCTGTTTCTCCACATCTTCTCCGGCACCTGTTGTTTCCTGACTTTTTAATGATCACCATTCTAACTGGTGTGAGATGGTATCTCATTGTGGTTTTGATTTGCATTTCTCTGATGGCCAGTGATGATGAGCATTTTTTTCATGTGTCTTTTGGCTGCATAAATGTCTTCTTTTGTGAAGTATCTGTTCATATACGTTGCCCACTTGTTGATGGGGCTGTTTGTATTTTTCTTGTAAATTTGTTTGAGTTCATTGTAGATTCTAGATATTAGCCCTTTGTCAGATGAGTAAGTTGCAAAAATTTTCTCCCATTCTGTAGGTTGCCTGTTCACTCTGATGGTAGTATTTTGCTGTGCAGAAGCTCTTTAGTTTAATTAGATCCCATTTGTCAATTTTGGCTTTTGTTGCCATTGCTTTTGGTGTTTTAGACATGAAGTCCTTACACATGCCTATGTCCTGAATGGTATTGCCTAGGTTTTCTCGTAGGGTTTTTATGGTTTTAGGTCTAACATTTAAGTCTTTAATCCATCTTGAATTAATTTTTGTATAACGTGTAAGGAAAGGAGCCAGTTTCAGCTTTGTACATATGGCTAGCCAGTTTTCCCAGCACCATTTATTAAATAGGGAATCCTTTCCCCATTGCTTGTTTTTGTCAGGTTTGTCAAAGATCAGATGGTTGTAGATGTGTGGCATTATTTCTGAGGGCTCTGTTCTGTTCCATTGGTCTATATCTCTGTTTTGGTACCAGTACCATGCTGTTTTGGTTACTGTAGCCTTGTAGTACAGTTTGAAGTCAGGTAGCATGATGCCTTCAGCTTTGTTCTTTTGGCTTAGGATTGACTTGGCGATGCAGGCTCTTTTTTTGTTCCATATGAACTTTAAAGAATTTTTTTCAATTCTGTGAAGAAAGTCATTTGTTGCTTCATGGGGATGGCATTGAATCTATAAATTACCTTGGGCAGTATGGCCATTTTCATGATATTGATTCTTCCTACCCATGAGCATGGAATGTTCTTCCATTTGTTTGTATCCTCTTGCAGTGGCTCATGCCTGTAATCCCAGCACTTTGGGAGGCCAAGGCAGTAGGGTCTCCTGAGGTCAGGAGTTCGAGACCAGCCTGGCTAACATGGTGAAACCCTGTTTCTACTAAAAATAAAGTTAGCTGAATGTGGTGGCATGTGCCTGTAGTCCCAGCTACTCAGGATGCTGAGAAATGCGAATCACTTAAACCCAGGAGGCAGAGGTTGCACTGAGCCGAGATAGCATCACTGCACTCCAGCCTGGGTGACAGAGTGAGACCCCACCTCAAACAAACAAAAACCCTCGAAAACTGGCAACTGCGGTTCTTTAAATAAGCTTTTGAATTTGAAGGTCTGTATTGGAAACATGACTGGGACACTAAGGTCCAATTGGAACCACTGAGTCACCACCTAAATGTATGTGTTTTACAGACCTCTGATGCTGGAAAGACTGGGCTTCGGTCAGACATACACATGCAGTAGGACAACGTAAAAAGGAATCCTGATGTGAATAACAGATCAGATACGTGCAAACACATGATCACACAGTTGGGAACTTGTATTGCTGCTGCAAACACTTTCAGTATATGAAAATAGAAAAGCATTATCCATTCTTTAGAGAGAAGGAAAATAATGAAAATGTTTAAAACACTTTATGATTCAAAATCTTTCTTTTCCTGTCTTAAAGTATTCAGAATGCCATTAAATTAAGAAAAGTATTTATTGAATATTTAATTTTGCCAGGATAAAATATAATTACTTTATATCATGTCATAAAGTTTTACAGCATGTAGTTACTTGTAGCATTTATGACAAGATGAATGAAAAATTTGAGTAATTACTTTTTTTGCAATCTTTTTCATAGTACTTGTTTTTGTGCCAGGAACTGTTCTAAGAGTTCTAAGTATAACATTCCACAGTTACGTAGGAAGTTAATTGTTGTTTTCTTTATAGATTTCTTTGATCAGATTTAGAATTTTCTCTTCCACTCCTACTTTGATGGGAGATTTTCAACATTAACAGGTATTGAATTTTGTCAAATGCCTTGTCTGCACCTATTAAATGGATCCTATAATATTTCTATTTATTTCATTAATACTGCGAATTGCAGGGTTGATTGATTTTGTGTTGTCAATCTAACTTGGCATTTCTGGAATAAACTTCACTTGGTCAGGAGGTATTATCTTTTTCTCTGTTGTTAGATTAAATTATCTAGTATTTTGTTTAAAATTTTCATAGATAATTTTATGCAGAATATTGGTCTATGGCTTCCTTTTCTTACAAAATTTTTATCAGGTTAGTAGTAGGGTTACGCAGGCCTCCTGAAATTAGTTCAAAACCATTTCCCTTTCCTTAATTTTTGCAAAATGTTTTTGTATCATTTCTCTTATTTCATTCTGCAAACTTAATAATATTCATGAGTGGAGGTGTTTGGGCCTAGTGTTATCTTTGTTTATGATGATGAATTCAATTTATTTAATATAGTGGTTTTAGTGGTTCTTAAGTTTTAGTATGCATCACCACCATTGGGAGGGTTGTCAAAACACAAATTGTTGAGCCTTCCTCAAAGCTTCTGTAGGTCTAGAGTGGGGCCAAAAAATTTGCATTTCAAATAAGTTCCCAAAAGATGCTGTTGCTGTTGGTCTTCAAACCATGCTTTGAGAACCACTGCTTGCATAGATAGAGGGCCATTGAGGTGATGATGCTCTTGGTAAATAATAACAATAAATAATTATTATTTTTAATTTTAATATGTGTTCCATGCTGATACGATTTGTGTCCCCACCCAAATTTCATCTTGTATCTCCCATAATTGCCATGTATTGTGGGAGGGACCCAGGGGGAGATAATTGAATCATGGGGCCAGGCCTTTCTCATGCTCTTCTCTTGATAGGGAATGAGTCTCACGAGATCTGATAGTTTTAAAAAGGTGAGCTTGCTTGCACAAACTCTCTCCTCTCTTGCCACCACCAAGTAAGAAGTGCTTTGAAAAAAATTAGACGAATGGATGACTATAATAACCAATGCAGAGAAGTCCTTAAAGGCCCTAATGGAGCTGAAAACCAAGGCACGAGAGCTACGTGATGAATACAGAAGCTTCAGTAGCCGATGCGATCAACTGGAAGAAAGGGTATCAGTGATGGAAGACGAAATGAATGAAGTGAAGCGAGAAGAGAAGTTTAGAGAAAAAAGAATAAAAAGAAATGAACAAAGCCTCCAAGAAATATGGGACTATGTGAAGAGATCAAATCTATGTCTGATTGGTGTACCTGAAAGTGACAGGGAGAATGGAACCAAGTTGGAAAACACTCTGCAGGATATTATCCAGGAGAACTTCCCCAATCTAGAAAGGCAGGCCAACATTCAAATTCAGGAAATACAGAGAATGCCACAAAGATAATCCTTGAGAAGAGCAACTCCAAGACACATAATTGTCAGATTCACCAAAGTTGAAATGAAGGAAAAAATGTTAAGGGCAGCCAGAGAGAAAGGTCAGGTTACCCACAAGGGAAGCCCATCAGACTAACAGCTGATCTCTCGGCAGAAACTCTACAAGCCAGAGGAGAGTGGGGACCAATATTCAACATTCTTAAAGAAAAGAATTTTCAACCCAGAATTTCATACCTAGCCAAACTAAGCTTCATAAGTGAAGGAGAAATAAAATACTTTACAGACAAGCAAATGCTGAGAGATTTTGTCACCACCAGGCCTGCCCTAAAAGATCCCCTGAAGGAAGCACTAAACATGGAAAGGAACAACCGGTACCAGCCACTGCAAAAACATGCCAAATTGTAAAGACCATCGAGGCTAGGAAGAAACTGCATCAACTAACGAGCAAAATAACCAGCTAACATCATAATGACAGGATCAAATTCACACATAACAATATTAACGTTAAATATAAATGGGCTAAATGCTCCAATTAAAAGACACAGACTGGCAAATTGGATAAAGAGTCAAGAGCCATCAGTGTGCTGTATTCAGGAAACCCATCTCACGTGCAGAGAAACACATAGGCTCAAAATAAAGGGATGGAGGAAGATCTATCAAGCAAATGGAAAACAAAAAAAGGCAAGGGTTGCAATCCTAGTCTCTGATAAAATAGACTTTAAACCAACAAAGATCAAAAGAGACAAAGAAGGCCATTACATAATGGTAAAGGGATCAATTCAACAAGAAGAGCTAACTATCCTAAATATATATGCACCCAATACAGGAGCACCCAGATTCATAAAGCAAGTCCTGAGTGACAAAGAAAGAGACTTAGACTCCCACACAGTAATAATGGGAGACTTTAACACCCCACTGTCAACATTAGACAGATCAATGAGACAGAAAGTTAACAAGGATACCCAGGAATTGAACTCAGCTCTGCACCAAGCAGACCTAATAGACATCAACAGAACTCTCCACCCCAAATCAACAGAATATACATTCTTTTCAGCACCACACCACACCTACTCCAAAACTGACCACATAGTTGGAAGTAAAGCTCTCCTCAGCAAATGTAAAAGAACAGAAATTATAACAAACTGTCTCTCAGACCACAGCGCAATCAAACTAGAACTCAGGATTAAGAAACTCACTCAAAACCGCTCAACTACATGGAAACTGAAAAACCTGCTCCTGAATGACTACTGGGTAAATAATGAAATAAAGACAGAAATAAAGATGTTCTTTGAAACCAAAGAGAACAAAGATACAACATACCAGAATCTCTGGGACACATTCAAAGCAGTGTGTAGAGGGAAATTTATAGCACTAAATGCCCACAAGAGAAAGCAGGAAGGATCTAAAATTGACAACCTAACATCACAATTAAAAGAACTAGAAAAGCAAGAGCAAACACATTCAAAAGCTAGCAGAAGGCAAGAAAAAACTAAGATCAGAGCAGAACTGAAGGAAATAGGGACACAAAAAACCCTTCAAAAAATTAATGAATCCAGGAGCTGGTTTTTTGAAAAGATCAACCAAATTGATAGACTGCTAGCAAGACTAATAAAGAAGAAAAGAGAGAAGAATCAAATAGATGTAATAAAAAATGATAAAGGGGATATCACCACTGATCCCACAGAAATACAAACTACCATCAGAGAATACTATAAACAGATCTATGCAACCAGAAAATCTAGAAGAAATGGATAAATTCCTCGACACATACACCCTCCAAAGACTAAACCAGGAAGAGTTGAATCGCTGAATAGACCAATAACAGACTCTGAAATTGAGGCAATAATCAATAGCTTACCAACCAAAAAGAGTCCAGAAACCAGATGGATTCACAGCCGAATTCTACCAGAGGTACAAAGAGGAGCTGGTACCATTCCTTCTGAAACTCTTCCAATCGATAGAAAAAGAGGAAATCCTCCCTAACTCAGTTTATGAGGCCAGCATCAACCTGATTCCAATGCCTGGCAGAGACACAACCAAAAAAGAGAATTTTAGACCAATATCCTTGATGAACATCAATGCAAAAATCCTCAATAAAATACTGGCAAACCGAATCCAGCAGCACATCAAAAAGCTTATCCACCATGATCAAGTGGGCTTCATCCTTGGGATGCAAGGCTGGTTCAACATAGGGAAATCAATGAATGTAATCCAGCATATAAACAGAACCAAAGACAAAAACCACATGATTATCTCAATAGATGCAGAAAAGGCCTTTGACAAAATTCAACAACCTTCATGCTAAAAACTCTCAATAAATTAGGTATTGATGGGACATATCTCAAAATAATAAGAGCTATCTATGACAAACCCACAGCCAATATCATACTGAATGGGCAAAAACTGGAAGCATTCCCTTTGAAAACGGGCACAAGACAGGGATGCTCTCTCTCACCACTCCTATTCAATATAGTGTTGGAAGTTCTGGCCAGGGCAGTCAGCCAGGAGAAGGAAATAAAGGGCATTCGATTAGGAAAAGAGAAAGTCAAATTGTCCCTGTTTGCAGATGACATGATTGTATATCTAGAAAACCCCATTGTCTCAGCTCAAAATCTCATCAAGCTAATAAGCAACTTCAGCAAAGTCTCAGGATACAAAATCAATGTACAAAAATCGCAAGCATTCTTGTACACAAATAACAGACAAACAGAGAGCCAAATCATGAATGAATTCCCATTCACAATTGCTTCAAAGAGAATAAAATACCTAGGAATCCAGCTTACAAGGGATGTGAAGGACCTCTTCAAGGAGAACTACAAACCACTGCTCAATGAAATAAAAGAGGATACAAACAAATAGAAGAACATTCCATGCTCATGGGTAGGAAGAATCAATATCGAGAAAATGGCCATACTGCCCAAGGTAATTTATAGATTCAATGCCATCCCCAACAAGCAACCAATGACTTTCTTCACAGAATTGGAAAAAACTACTTTAAAGTTCATGTGGAACCAAAAAAGAGCCCGCATCACCAAGTCAATCCTAAGCCAAGAGAACAAAGCTGAAGGCATCATGCTACCTGACTTCAAACCGTACTACAAGGCTACAGTAACCAAAACAGCATGGTACTGGTACCAAAACAGAGATATAGACCAATGGAACAGAACAGAGCCCTCAGAAATAATGCCACATATCTACAACTATCTGATCTTTGACAAACCTGACAAAAACAAGCAATGGGGAAAGGACTCCCTATTTAATAAATGGTGCTGGGAAAACTGGGTAGCCAAATGCAGAAAGCTGAAACTGGATCCCTTCCTTACACCTATACAAAAATTAATCCAAGATGGATTAAAGACTTAAATGTTAGACCTAAAACCATAAAAACCCTAGAAGAAGACCTAGGCAATACCATTCAGGACATAGGCATGTGTAAGGACTTCATGTCTAAAACACCAAAAGCAATGGCAACAAAAGCCAAAATTCACAAATGGGATCTAATTAAACTAAAGAGCTTTTGCACAGCAACAGAAACTACCATCAGAGTGAACAGGTAACCTACAGAATGGGAGAAAATTTTTGCAATCCACTCATCTGACAAAGGGCTAATATCCAGAATCTACAATGAACTCAAACAAATTCACAAGAAACAAACAAACAACCCCATCAAAAAGTGGGCGAAGTATATGAGCAGACACTTCTCAAAAGAAGACATTTATGCAGTCAAAAAACACATGAAGAAATGCTCATCATCACTGGCCATTGGAGAAATGCAAATCAAAACCACAATGAGATACCGTCTCACACCAGTTAGAATGGCCATCATTAAAAAGTTAGGAAACAACAGGTGCTGGAAAGGATGTGGAGAAATAGGAACACTTTTACACTGTTGGTGGGACTGTAAACTAGTTCAACTATTGTGGAAGTCAGTGTGGTGATTCCTCAGGGATCTAGAACTAAAAATATCATTTGACCCAGCCATCCCATTACTGGGTATATACCCAAAGGATTATAAATCGTGCTGCTATAAAGACACATGCACACGTATGTTTATAGCAGCACTATTCAGAATAGCAAAGACTTGGAACCAACCTAAATGTCCAACAACGACAGACTGGATTAAGAAAATGTGGCACATATACACCGTGGAATACTATGCAGCCATAAAAAATGATGAGTTCATGTCCTTTGTAGGGACATGGATGAAACAGGAAAACATCATTCTCAGCAAACTATTGCAAGGACAAAAAACCAAACACCACATGTTCTCACTTATAGGTGGGAATTGAACAATGAGAACACATGGACACAGGAAGGGGAACATCACATACCGGGGACTGTTGTGGGGTGAGGGGAGGGGGGAGGGATATCATGAGGAGATATACCTAATGCTAAATGACCAGTTAATGGGTGCAGCACACCAACATGGCATATGTATACATATGTAACAAACCTGCACGTTGTGCACATGTACCCTAAAACTTAAAGTATAATGATAATAAAAATAAAAATATATATATATAAAAAAGAAGTGCTTTTCACCTTTTGCCATGACTGTGAGGCCTCCTCAGTCATGTCAAACTGTGAGTCCAATAACCTCTTTCTTCTGTAAATTGCCCAGTCTCTGTCAGGTATGTCTTTATCAGCAGTGTGAAAACGGACTAATACACATACCTAGTTTTCTTTTGATTGTTTTTTCTTAATGGCATATTTTCTTACTTTTTCATGTATTTTGTAATTTTTTATTGACAGCTTGTCATTGTGCATGAAAGATACACTTAGTGTAAGGTCTGGAGTGCTACAGAATTTTTGTCAGTTCTCTGCCTCTACCCTCAGACTTTAACGGGGCTTATTTTCCTGCACCTTACATTGAGTCCTTTTAAGAATTACATCTTTCCCTCTAGGGTAGACAGACCATCACTGCCTCGTAGTTGGTGCAAGGTCCGTATTTCAAGAAGTTCTTCTCAATTCTGCTTTTTCCTCAGTCTTAGGCAAACCTTCCTGCATCCCAGTAAAATTCATCTCAATATTACTGATTGCTTGACACCTTATAATTTCCTCAAGACTTACATTTTTGGTTCTTAATTCAAATGAGTTTTACCACTGCTCTCTGTTTATTGTTAAGATAATTATGTATTCTACATCTTTGTGTGCTCTCTGGTGACAGGTTATAATATAATTGTCCCTGCCAGAGCTGCTTTAGTTAAGTGCCTGGTAGCACAAGTCATTTTCCTCCCCAAGGGTTTGTAAATTTACTCTTCTAAAAATCTCTTTTTGTTATCCAGTTACTAATAGAATACGCATTTTGGAGAAGGGCAAAAACAGATATACCTAATATTTGGACCTAGTCTCAATGGAGTTCATCTTTTATGAGAACTTTTATAAAGAAATGGAAGAAATCCCCCTCCCCTTGTTAAATTTAAGACAATGAAGGTTTAGTGGGCCATACCTGCTGTAAGTTTGAAAAACATGGTAAATGATGAGTTCGTGTCTTTGTAGGGACATGGATGAAACTGGAAAACATCATTCTCAGTAAACTATCACAAGGACAAAAAACCAAACACCGCATGTTCTCACTCATAGGTGGGAATTGAACAATGAGAACTCATGGACACAGGAAGGGGAACATCACATTCCAGGTACTGTTGTGGGGTGGGGGGTGGGGGGGGCGGGGACAGCATTAGGAGATATACCTAATGCTAAATGACGAGCTAATGGGTGCAGGAAATCAACATGGCACATGGATACATATGTAACAAACCTGCACATTGTGTACATGTACCCTAAAACCTAAAGTATAATAAAAAAAAAAAAAAGAAGAAAAACATGGTAAAGAGCAGAATTGACTCTATGCCTGAATGTTCTCTCCCTTTTATACACATACAAATGTACACACACATTTTACACACATACAAATGTATAACCAGGAACCTGCTATTGGTTATTTTCACACTAATTCAACATAGTTACATCAAGGATTAAGAAAACTGGAAAGATGTCAAAGGATGGGCTATGCAATGTCTAGTGTCCAGTCTAGCTTTTTATTTTAAGTAAAAGAGTTGAGAGACTTGAAAAGCAATTGTGCCAAATGAATTTTTAGAAATTTTATTAATGTTTTGCCCACATGTAATTCAACAGCAGTGTATAAACAATTCATCATTACAAAGTTATTTACAAATTTATTCAACATTGTTTTTATGAAACAACGATACCCTTTCTTTAACCCTCATCAAAACAAATGATGTTAGGGACTGTCAGCTTTGCACAGTGAGTGCATGACACAACTTCGGCTGAAAACGAAACTGAGTGCACTCAATGGAACACAGAGGAGCAGATGGGGTTCCTGGCATGATGTAAGATAATAGTGAAAAATGACATATGTATTTTTAAGAGTTTCTACTTATTTTATGTAACACATTGTAGCAAGAAGTGTTACAGGTATTTACAGAAATGCATGCTCTCTTCTGAAAGTTTCCCTATAACAGTTGTTATTGTTGTTGTTACCTTGCAAAAATTCTCCAGCAAACATGCAATATTTTCAATAGGTGCTTCATGCTCCTAGTACTTGCTATCCTTGAGCTTAAGGGCCTAAGAGACAGAATCAAATATTTAAAAATTCTAGCTTCCATTGGATGAAATAGAAAACTTCAAATTTCACAGGCAGAGCCACAAGGCAAAGATTCTTCGGGATGGGGTGGTGGTAGGGACACTAGAGTGAATCCCTGAGGAATGAAGCTCCTGCTAGATTGATTTAATTTCATTTTATGATGCAGTGCCCTGCTTTGTATCTAAGATACATATAATGAAAATTGTAATCTATCAACATGGTATCAAATATTTCAAAGCATTTGATTTTATCCATTATATGAGTTTTATCTAAATAGGAAGTCGCAATATCTTCTTTTGTCTGATTCTCAAATACTGGTTTGCAGACTTTTATCCTTGACCTTTTCTTACTTTGAATGCTTTAAATAGAGAAATAGACCTACTTGCATGGCCCCAACTACAACAAAAACTTATGTCTTTGTCACTCTTGTGAGACCATGCCAATGGTACACCGCTATATCTCATACAGCACGCTATAAAATGTAATTATTTGTATCTCTCCCTCCCCTAACATGCTTCTTGTCAAAGGTCATCTGTTCAAGCTAGACACCTAGGAACCACCATTGACCCCTACTCCTTCCTTACTCTTCACATCCAAATGCTTCTTCCAGACCTCTTGGCTTTATGGCATTTTTTTTCCCCAAAGTTTTGTTACCAAATGAGATGTAAGTGTTTCTAAGGCAATATTTAGAATACCTAAAATGATTACTTATAAAGGGAGGGATTATTGTTAATATGAGTATAGGTTAATTCTAAAATATAAGAGTTTCGTACATGAGAAGTCTGAAATGAGATTTGAAATATGAGTGAACTTTGGGAGACTGGTATAGGGAGGCAGAGGGAACATTTTCACCCAAGATGAGAGAGCTAGGACACAGCATCAGGAGGACGAGAAGGGCGGCACTGTCAAATAGTGCAGAAAGAATGGGGTGAACCAGGACTGGAATGAGTCACAGCATCTGAACCCTGGAGAGTCACCAGTGGTCTTGAGTGAACAGTGTCACTGCAGTTGGACATGAAGCCTCAACTGAAACATGAATTATGAAAACAATAGGTGAGAATGTAGGAAGAAGAAATTTAATAGTCAAGATAAAGAAGAACAGAACTGATACCTGCAGAGGAAGTAAAGAGAAGTTTTCCTTAACGAAAAGCAGTTTTTCAGCCAAGGATGGGAGAAGATAAAATGAGAAAGAATAGTAATAATATAGCAAGTTTGCAGATGGAGGCATGGGTCGTGGAATCAGGAGTAGATGTAGAGGTACTATCTTCCAAAGAAAATGGGACAGTTTTCCTCCAAGATCACAGAGAAAAAAAGGTGACAACACCTAAAGAAATTTGAGGCAAAATAAATGTGATATTGAGAGAAATTTTACTATATGGTTCTGATCACTGGAAGCAGGAAGTGTGTTGAAACTTAGCTGGGTAGCTTTTAAAAATATTAATGCTGGGTCATACTCCTAAAGATTTTGATATAAGTGGTCTTATGGGGAGCCCAGATGTCGTATTTTTCAGTATTTCCCCCGAGACTCTAATATTCAGTCAGGGTTGAGGACCATGGGCTAGAGAGAAGGGCTGGGGTGACCATATTTAGAGGCAGTAGAAAAGGTAAAGAAGATGTGAACACCTACAAAGATAAAATGATGGGTAAGGAACAACATCTTTTCGCTGAAATATTGGAGAAAAAGGGAAGCTGGAAGAGGAAGGTGTAATGAAAATGCAGTTTAATATCTTTCAAGTAGATGTGGTTTTTTTTGCATATTCTTTCATCTTATTTACTTTATTCACTTTTCTTATCAACTTCCTCCTATTTTCCTTCTTTATTTCCAGCCCCACCCTTTCTGGTTGCTTTGGCATTCCTTCCCTCTTTACCATTTACTTTTCTTACATCTTCCATTCTCCACACTTTTTAACTTTTCCTAATTTTTCTGCCCATTATTTCCTTTCTCCCTTCCTCTAGGCAAAGTAGCAAAAATAACTTTGGCTAGGCAAGGACAGAAAACAAGACAGTTTTAATAAATGAGCCAAGCCTGAGCCAGCTGCAGAATATGGTAGGCCTAGGGGATCCTGGACTGGCACAGCAACTACTAAGAAAGTTAAATCAGAAGAAGGCAGAAGGCAGAAGGCAGAGTCCCACGTTACGTCCATTTCCCCCCAGAGGCATGATCTCAGGCACGCTGGGGAAACCACAGTTATATCGGTGTCAGGGTATGAAAAAAATACTGGCAATCGGTCCACACTTTCTTGTGCCAGTGGGTATGACTTGGAGATTATGCTAGTTAGGACTGTTTCAGTTACAACTGAGAGAAAGCAACTTGAAGTAGCTTAAGCTAAGCAGAAAATTACTAAAACAGATATGCCATAGGATGCCAAAGGCAGGTAAAGATGAAAACCAGGAGCTAAAATGCTCTCCAGGCTGTCTCTTTCATATTTTAGTCCTATCGTCTGCTGATTTTCTCCTCTCCACTTGCATGCCAGTGTCCTCTACTGCTGTGGTGGGAATTGTTGCGTGGATAAGTTTTAGACAAACAAAATGTGAAAGAGAGAGAGGAAGAGAAAGCTAGGCTGTCCTAATTTTAGCACATAGAAGAAATCATCCGCTGGGTTGAATTGGAATCAACTGTTGACTTTAGCCCTGGACAGTCAGTTTTCAGCTCTTCAATAGCAACATGGCTGCCACATTTGCACCCCTGTAAGTTAAGGAAGAAGAACTTGAAGAATCTGAGCCACCAAAAGATCATCGCTTCAGAGACTGTCTCTGAATCTTGTTTGGTAACTTGTGTTAATTCTCCCAAAGTTTTTCAACGATAAATAATTAAGAATAAATGATATGGTTTGGCTATATCCCCACCCAAATCTCATCTTAAATTGTACCCCCCATAATTCCCACATGTCATGGAAGGGACCCAGTGGGAGGTAATTGAATCATGGGGGCAGTTTCCCCCATACTGTTCTCGTGGTAGTTAATTAGTCTCAGGAGATCTGACGGTTTTATAAATGGCAGTTCCCCTGTACAAGCTCTCTCTTGCCTGCTGCTATGTAAGCCATGCCTTTGTTTCTCCTTTGCCTTCTGCCATGATTTTGAGGCCTCCCCAGCTATGTGGAACTGTGATTCAACTAAACCTCTTTCCTTTGTAAATTAACTAGTCTTTGGTATATCTTTATTAGCAGCGTGAGAACAGACTAATACAATAAATATATCTTAACATTCTTTTGGTAGTTCAATACGTAAAATTTCTGTTTTGAAACAAAAGGAATAATGTATTTCATAAATCAAGTCAAGATTCACCCTAGAAGAATGCAGTAAATGTACTTAAATGTAAAGGAAACTCTGAAAAATTACAAATGTGATAAATTTAGACAGGTGCCTTATTTCATTTATGTTCTGAATGTGAAACAGAAGATGGAGCAGGGCCTCCATAAGTGTGCTGCACCCTTCGCCTCACACAAAAGTGAAAGGGAGATCTATTGAGCAGACAATCATGTGCTTGAAGATAGGAGTGAGCATTTGTTCTCAACCCTATTTCTTTCCATTCCATCTACAATTAACTATAAACCATGTGGCTTCACTGGCATTTGAAACATATGTGCATAAATATCAGTAATGGTAATAATAGCAGTAGTGACAGCAAGAGCAGATTTTCCTGTTTGCCTGTTTCAAAATTTGTTTTTTGTGTCACTGGTTGAAAAGTCTGAGAATCATAGCTTGCAAGCATTTCATCTACTATTTCATTTATATTTTAGCCTAGTACTAATATAACTGATGGGAAGTACTTACTGGCAATGAGAAAATAGCGATTTGCATACTATAACAGCTGGAGTTGATGGAAAATTCCAGGAATCATTGTTTTAAGTGCATGACAGTGGTAATATGAGATGCCGACTGGAGTATGATGCAGATCAGACACCTAAGCCAAATTATCTTACTCATTTCCCCTTTGACTCCATTTCTGATTTTACAGATTCTATGCTGTGTAGACTACTGTTGTCTACCACCTGAACCACTGCAGCATCTTCCTAATTGGGTTAGCCATGGCTACTGGGCTCCCTTTCATTTATTCTCCGCAGGGTTGCCAGAGCAGTCATCTCATAACACAGGTCTGAACCTCCAGGATGAATATGACTATTTACGTCAGCACTTTTCCCCCCTCTCTTCCTGGAATCATCCAAAAGCAACAAGGAGAGATTAAAAACTAAACAAAAAAATAATTAAACTTCATTTTCAGTGAGTCTAAAAAACAGGTATGATCCATCAATGCCAAAATATGCGTAAAGGAAAATATGTGTAAGCTATAGCCCTGTTTGCAGCAGAGAGTATAGGAATTGGGTTATAGCTGGAGGGACTGGTTTGACTCAGAGAAATGGAGGAAGTGAGGCTGCACAAAGATTGACATGTGCAAGCAGAAATTTCTTTCTGGTAGCAGCAAGTGGAGGGGACATTATATTTATAAATTAATATATTAATATATTAATATATTAATACATTTATAAATTAAATAGTATATTTTATATAGTAAAGTATTTTTATATTATGTATTACATAAATATATAAAGTATATATTTATATATTATATATGTGTGCTGCACCCTTATATATTTATATACTATATAAAGTATATAAGTATATTTACATATTATATAAAGTATATATATCATACTCATACAATATATAATATATAAATATATATTATATATAGTATATATACTTATATATTATATTTAT